>NC_044573.1:25675492-25890492 GCF_901933205.1 Camarhynchus parvulus | reverse complement strand
GGGGCTATCCCACAAGAGCCAGGTGAGGGATGGGTACACAGCCAGAAGGAGCCACCTCCCTGTAACCCCCTCCACAGGCTTATCCCCTCATGGTTGCTCTGGAAAGAAATTTAAAGTGTTACTCTGGACAATCCAGAGATGTTCAGTTCAGCCTCATGAAGGTGGCATTATTCCAGTTCACCACAGCTTCAGGCAGAAAAGGATTGCTTTGTCCCTTTAAATTGGCAGTCTAATGTGGCCATGATTTAAGCTGCAGGAAACAGCATCTCCTTACAACACTTCACGCAGAAGAACACATTGTTAGTAATCAGAACAAATGTATAATTTTAAGGATCCACTGCTACCCCACATCACTGAGAGGAACTGTATCTTTCACGAATGCCCCAAGTATTTGCCATTGGATGCAACCAATGGTTTTTCTGGTTATGGTGAGAACACCAAATGCTTGAAGGGCTCATCCATGTTGATGAGCATGACCCTGCTTAGTCCACAGCCAAGTCCATGCAGCACAAACACTGCACTATCACCTTCACTCTTCCCAAGCACTGTGGCCAGCAAAACTGGACACAATGCTACAAGAGCCACCTCAGAGATTCCCAGGCCCAGATTTTCCCAGAAACTCACTTTGGCTCATGGGGCCATACTCACTGGTTTGGAGGGTGCTGCTTCCTCCACCAGCTGTTTCCAGCTGCCAGTGACACAGATTTAGTGCCTTTTTTTGTCATTCTCCCAGTGCTGAGAATCTGACACCACAAATATTTCTTAAATGGCACAATGCAACATATTAAGAGACAAGGGAAAATTTGAGTGCCTGTGTTGCAGTTTGATAAATAGCTATCTTACTAATATAAGAACTTGCCAATACACTACGGAGTCCACCAGTGTTTGAATCTGGGGCAGAGGAGCAGGAGAGGGACATGTGTTGGATTGAAAATATAAACCCTTAGACATGAAGAGTGGGAGGATGTGGGACTATATCTCTGTGGCATCTTGGTCAATCTTGGCAAGAAACCTTTCCCATTTCTGTACTTTTACTGTTCTTGAAATCCAGTGAGAAGCAAATTAAAATTAATGGAGAAATAAAATGTTGGGGGAAAGCAAGGCAATGTAAAAATACAAACGCTAACACAAGAAAATATTAGGTCTCCATGAACACTCTTAAAATGCATTTTTTTCAAATTCACATATCAAAATACTGCTCTGGGACTTTCAGAAATCTTCAGAGTATAATATATTTAAAAGACTGTGACAATGTCACAAAATAATGAATTTTATTTGACTTTTACCTCTGCAGAGCTGCAATCAGTAGCCAATATATAATCAGCTTCCCCATTAATCTCTTTACCCCAACAGCCTCTGAAGCAGAAAACGTTCTGGCCAATGTTCAGAGGATGTGATGATGGAGCAGAGGTCCTAAGTGTTTTGTTACCCACAAAAATTGCTTTCCAAAGCTGTTCCACTTGGTGTGTTCATGCAGTTTAGTGCAGAGTGGGCAGCCAGAGCTGAGAGGATTTTTCCCATGTGGGATGTAACACACTCTGTGGCAAATCTGCTTAAAACTTGATTGTGCAATATGGCTCTAGTTGTCTTCTAATTCCACCCTGACTCATGACACCATTAGGAGGGGGAAAAAAAAAAGAAAAAAAAAAGAAAGCTAAGCAGTTTTCAGTTTTTAAAAAAAATAAGGTTTCAGACTCTGCTATGCACTCATCATAAATACATCATTATGTGATGGAGTCACTATTGGACAAGGTAAATTGGAGTGCATTAACCATGTTTTTCTATGGCTTAGCTTGTGCCTTTTTTCTTTTCCAATGTTTGTTTAGAAGATAATTGCAACCACTTGACACATTTGTACCCTTGAGTTATTGATACAGGTTTTTAAGCCATAGGAACATAGTTGAGATCAGCAAATATTTAGTGAGATTCTTGTCAGAGAGGATTTTAAGCAAAAAGCTCATAGAAACTTTGTTGCTTTATATAGGTCAAAAATCTTTACAAAAATAGGTGTTTAGTTAAAGAAATCCGTACAACCCAAGGACAAGTGAGCAATGAACTGTCATTAAATTACCCCTAGTAGATATATAGAAAAAAAGTCCCGCAATGTTATTGCAAGAGTGTGTTGAGGGCACCAAGAGCATGAAAGAAGTTAATAGTTCCTACCCCAATGCACCTCATGAGTCAAACTTAACCAATTGTTTATCTCCTCTGGAGTCACCTGGGGTGCCTGGTGCCATCACGAGTTCCTGTATGCTATAGGCGCAACCCAGACCATGGGTGGCTGTCTTAGGCACACCACTACCCTTGCTAGGACCCTTGTGCTCCCCAAATTCCACCACAGATAGATTTTTTCTTCATTACAGGCTGGGGACACAACTTTGAAGACTGCAGTGGAAGGTTTGTTCTTCTTGACCATAAACTTCAGCTATCAGTTGCAATAAAGACAAAAATGATCTTGTTTAACATGATTCAACTGAGATTAACACTCGATCAAATTATTTTCTGGAAGCTTCTGAATTCATGTAATTAACCATGTTTTGAAGATAACTGAAATACATCTGTAAACTACTTAGAAACACTTCTGCATTTACATGAAGCAATCTATGAAAAGCTACGAGTTAATTGCTGTAGTTATGAACTTTGATTCCAAGCGAGAAACTATTTCAATCTTTTAAGTCACTAAGGCATAGACAAATAGTGGAATGGGTAACTTATTTATTTCTTAATCCAGAGAGATTTCAGAGGTCATCCAAGACGATACAGTTTTTGGAGATGAATCATGGGCAAATATAAAGACAGATTTGTCCATGAATCACAGACAAATATACAGACTATGCTACACCTGGTGCCTGCAAAAAATCCATGTCTCAACCAGCACATCTCGACTTAAACCTGAAGTGAGTCTCTAAATGTGAGCAAGTTCTGTGATTGCTTTGGGCCAGACTGCCCATCTCTGTCAGACTTGGGGTCTGGGACTCGCTCTTCAGCAGGGGCAGGATCTGCTGCCATCAAACCAGACACCATCAGAACAGGTAGGTGATGCCATTTGTCTGAAGATAAAATTCACCTAGAGTACAAGGTTTCTTTACCATGCGTGCTGTGCATGGTGCATGGACCTTTGAGTGAGAAAGACTTTTATTCAAAACACTGCTTAAGGCAGCTGGGCAGTTTGAAAGACAACTTAGAACTAAATATCTATTATACATTTTTGATTATTGTTCGCCTGGTGCCATGAAAGTTTGTGAAGCTGATGCAAGAAAAAAGGCTCTCCAGTGTTATTTCCAGAATCCCAGCAAAACTAACTTCGCTGCTGTTGTGTTTCTGTACATGCATTATTCCTAACATGGTTTGCTCTGCAGCCCACAAGCCTTGCTGGCACTTTGAAAGATTATTTGGATGAGAAATGCCAGACCTGGCAATGCAGTGATATAATATATTAATAAGCAAACTCTGAGCAATGTTCAATAGGAAGCATTTTTTATTTTATGTAGAATTCTTATTCAATGTATTTTTTCTTAAAAGCAGTGATGCAATAACATCCATAATAAATCATTCTTGTGTTCATTAATGCCTTTTTTATCCATTTCTGTTTCTAAATTATGGAAACAAGTTTTGGATTTCAGTGGGAGACAGATGAATGCTCCAGCATTATGCTGTGAATCCAGAATATTTTGTTAAACTCCTTGCACTATTTCCAAAAATGTTAGAAATACTTTCATGGCAACGGACTACAAGGGGCTGTCTTTTTCTATAAAACTCTAAACACATACACACACACAGACACACATTTTCCTTCCTGATTTTCTCTGCATGTGTCAAATTTAGGCAGGAATTCTATAGCACTTAGTACTTGCTGATGTAGAAATGCCTGCCAAATGAATGGTTTATACTGGAATATCTCATTATTTATATAAGTATGTTACAGTATGGACATTTAATTTAGTTCTCATTCCAAACCCATGACAAGTCACTTTGACACCTTTAAGAAATGTTTCACATATGGTAAGATAGAGCACTCAAAACTGTAAAAGGAAAAAAAATAGATGACTCAAATTAAAACAGAGATTTTTAAACAATCCAAGGAAATACTTCAAGCTTGTAATAACACATCTCAGCCATTTACTGTTTAATAATTTTAATGATGAATTAACATTTGTGGGGAACAAGGATGGTACAGTAGTTCTGGGGGCTGGCTATTTTCACTTCCAAAAGACGCAGGGCAAAATTTCACAGGCATTAATGGAAATGACATTTTAAACATGAGGAGTGAAAGCTTTCATGGAAGGTTCTGATTTGTTGTGGTGCTGCTGTAGATCTGAGCATGAGAGAAATCAGGCACCAAGCCCAGGTACTGAGACAGCCAGGCAGGGATTTGAAACTGCACCTGCACTCCCTGTTACAATCTCATAGCCTTTCACTTTACAAATAAAATAGTCATGTTTATCCCCCACTCTGTGAAAAATCCCATTTTAGCTGAAATGCTTTTCTGCCATAAAGCCAAATCAGACTACTTGTGTAATGGAGCTGGATGGAAAGTAGCAGCAAAGCTTGATTTACTGTGCAAGCTAAGTGGGGAAGGGTTTGGCTTCAGAGCTGACAATTTATACAGGGCATTTTCTCTATGAGCTGTGAGTTTGAGGCATGAAGTCTGGCTTTGGAATGGCAGCTCTCTGGGAACTACCTGGATTAGGAAGGTGAGAGGCCCATTTGCCAGGATCAGTCACAGCAAGGAGCACACACTAGTGCAATTGGTTGTGAGGGCTAAGTGTGAGACTAGTAACACTGGGTTTCTACCATGTGAAATCCTGCTGGGAACCCTTTCCATGCCTGCTCCCTCAGCTTCAAGATACCTGAAGTGTGGGGCTTGAAGGTGAGCATGGCCTCAGCAAGCAACCAAATGACACGTTGCCCTCTTGCACCACAATATTGCACCAAAGTAGGAATGTTAGGACATTTGGAGGCAAGAACACATGGAGAACGGCCTCAGCTACAGCCAGATGGCTCTTCCCACCTTGGGGCTTCCTTGCCACATTAGGCAAAGGTCTTTCAGGCATCTGCCACCGAGAAGAAAATGAATGAAGGTGTCTGAGTTCTCACCTGGGCCAGCAATGGGCTGCTCTTGCTGTGCAGGATGGGAATGGGCTCCAGGGTCCACTGGGTCCTGTACATTTACACAGACAACGCATACAGAGAGAAATAGTTGGGTATCATATAGGTATCAATCAGAAGACAGAAGTAATTTCTATCTAGAAATACTTAGTGTATAATAAATAAGACAGCAAGAAATTACTGCTGACACAAAGACCTAAAAAACATGAAACACAAAGTGTTTGGCTTGTCTTTTACTTACATTTTTATAAAATAAATCTTTGACAACTCTTTTGAAGAGCAAGGGCTTTTAGCCAACCTGAATGACATGACCCAGTGTTACCAAAACAAAGATCAAATACTCTCAGAGGTAACTTCTGAAGCCATTTTAAATCTGTTTCATTCTTTTTTTCTGCTTGTCTGGACCTCCTCTAACTCACATACGTTCACTCTCCAGCCCCATCTTCACTCCTCCATTATCATGACAAGCTACTCCCTTGACACTAACTAAAGGGATCAAGATTTTCTTCCAAGAGCATCTAAGAGGGAGGAGGGGAAGGACAATGTCCAAATAGTTTTCCTAGGGATTTTTGTATTTTCCTTTTGAGAATATATTCTGCATCCCTGAGAAGGGTGGATGCACCTTTTGCTGTCCCAAGCCCTTCCCTTGGAGAAGCAGCCACAACTCTGGCCATCTGGGAAGGCTCCTGCAGCACAGCACAACACTTGGCAGCCATGAGACCTACTGGAGTACATGGGAATATCTCCAGGAAGGCCTGTGGGATAAGCTACCCCAGGCACTACATTTTAATGTAATCTAGAATCTGTAATAAGGGAAGTCGTATTTTTTCCAAGGAGGCTCACGTGTGTCCCAAGCCAGTCACTTTCTTATAAGGCTGATACTGTAATGGAGTACAAGTAGGTTCATGCTAAATGGAAAATGAAAGGGGACTACCCCACATTTAATGAAACAAAACACAAGTGAGTCAGTCTTTAAATCTTTCACCAGATAATTTCTCTCTCATAATGTGCTCTTTCTATCCACTAATTTGACAGTGTGTTCTTTTAAATGTAGGTATTTGATCAATGTCCCTGGGTAAGTTCATCTGGCTGATGAAACAAAACAGAAATATCTAACGACAACGTCTGGCACAGGTACAAACACAATCAGTATCTCCAATTTATCTTGAGATTGCATGCAAAGTACTCTGAAACAAAAACACACTACAGTTCTTCTATTTTTTGATGTTGAAAGATTTTAAAAATTGTAATCCACATGAAGCTTCTGCATTTCACCAGCCAAGACTGACTGAAAAGTGCGTACTTTTAGAAGGTAACAGCACTATTCGTTGTTACTGCTAACTTTGTGCAGCTATATAGGGATTGGGGTTTGTTTTTTTACTCTTCCTTATGGAATTCCTGTAAGTGCTTTGCCAAATCCTAGGTAATGTTTAATTCATACAGCTTCCCTTTTCTCCTGTTTCTTACATGAAGTCATTAAGCTAAAACTTGAAATGGAAACTCATGTATCCACCTAGAAGGCTGAAGAATAAACCACAAAACAGACCTGAGCAAAGTTAAAACTGTGCATTTGAGGAATGCTGGGGTTATTCTGAATGTTTCCAAATCAGGCGCAGTGTTTCTAGTATTTACAACCGGATTTGTGTGCTGTTTTTAGAGAGCACCTAGTGGTTAGTGATATGTGTTTTAGGTATTTAGTCAATCACAAGCAATAATATATCTTTGAAATTTGTTTCCATTAGTTCCACCAAATGAATAAAACCAATAGCAATTTCTATGCCTGGAAGATTCCTACTGGGTAAGGTTATGAACCATCTTCTTGCAAGAAGCACTTTCAGAATACAGGATGTGTGTCAATTATTTTTTCTTGGTTACTCTATTTTCAAGACAAAGACTTCTAGTAGTTAGGTAGACTAGTTGATCTCTAATCCCTGCTATCCAGCAAGTCAAATCATCTACCTCTAGTCTATCTGCCACAGTCCCTTCTACTGTCCAGCTAAGGGGTAAAAAATCTGGTGAACTTCTTCATATAGCTCTAGATCCACTCAAGAGTGAAGAAGAGATAACATACTCATAGGTTTCTTTGTAGGTTTACACCAGCAGAGGCTCTGATGTTATTAGGGAGTATCTAACTTAGACTGAACAGCGTTTTTGCTTGCTCTAGTATATCAGAGATAACAAGATCACAGTCCTGTGTAAATGTGCTAGGGAATGTAGAAACACTGAATTAGACACGTGTTCCACTTTCTTTGTGCCTGAATCACCCTTGTCAAGAGCTTCTTTAGAGACATAATAGTGCAATCTGTCATTCACAGAAAGGAACACATGGAGTGTAAAATGCCGTTACTGGAATTTATCAAGAGCAGCTTCCATAACCTGCTACATTGTAAAAATGTTCACATTTTAGCATGCCAACAGAGCTTCAGCATTGATGCCTCCAACAAATAGGAAGCACATGCCATATTAAGCTCATTTCCTCTCAAATCCACGGTTCAGTTTTAGAGGATACACATGAAGAGAAAACCCAGTCATCAACTGCCCAGGTTAGAGGCAAGGCCTTTTCCTGTGTGACTGAAGCGGGGAGTCACATACAGCAAATGGACTTGGCAACTTTCCCTTTTTGTTTCTGGGGTTGAGCAGCCATCAGAAGATACCCAGAAAGTACTGTGATCAGTCAATGACCATCTGTCCGTGAAAAGTACGTGGTGTCAGAGCGAGGCCTGAAATGGGAAATTTCATGGGCAGGACTATTCAGCCTTCCTCAAAAAAGACACCACTCCAGGTAATCAAGCTGGCTCTCTGAATCAGAGACAGATGGAACAGCACTAACAGCATGCTGAATAGTCACATCATTAGAATTAAATAAACCTGCCCTGAACTCCAGAATTTAGACTGGATTTTAAATCCTGCAGCTTTGCTTGATTTTGACCCTAATGTACCAATTCAGACTAAATTATATTTTTACATGTCCAAAAGGATGAATCTTCTCAATACAAAATTAATATCTGAGTCCATTTCTACAAGAACTCAAAACACAGATAAAAAGGAATGGAGAAAACCAGCTCTCACTGGCTGTCGTGGGATTTGCTGGTGGTTCTCCCAATTTTTGGGGGCAAATTATTCCTACAGGCAGAAAAGGAACTCTCCTTTCTGATGTAGGTGAGCATGAATGTGTAGTAGTTTGCATTTAGAAAGAGATAAATCACCCTGTACACACCATGAATTTTAACTAATGAGAATTTTCTCAGTTGTTATCTTTCCTAAACTGACACTAGATTAATGTAATGCACAGCAGTAGAGAGCATTAAGAGAAGTGCAAAAAACTCCCATGCTACATATCCACATTTCAAATGTGTGTTGCAATATATACAATGTATATTGCAATATATGCAATGTTTCCTGATGGTTTTTCTTCTTCTTCACTGGCCTTCTAGCTCAAGTTGGTGTGTTAATGAAGATATTACAGAAAAATCTATTCAGTTCTAACTCACTTTTTCACCAAATTTTTCAACAAACAAGGTGGCAATGAAAGAATTTAACTCAATAAAGAGCATGGTCTGTTTGCTGGCTTCAAATGGCCACTAGCTATACCACAACAGTTGACCTTGTCAACTCTACTGCATGTTTCACCACTTGTGAAAGAAATAGATCTGATTAGAAATAGATAGAAATAGAAATAGAAATATAGAAATATAGAAATAGAAATAGAAATAGATATTCATAACACTTTGTTTCAGCAAACGTCCCACTGATTTAATGAGAGGATCACACCATATTTATAAAAATACTAAGTCTGGATACTCAGATGTGTGTGAATGTGTGCATGCATTATTTATGTACATGTACAACACATACAGGCACACAGAGAGAAATCTTTATTTTCCTGGCTAACTAGTTATTGAATAAAATGGAAGTTTGTAAGGTGTGAAGGCTTGAATTTCTGCAAGAATTTGCCCTGGGTTTCAGTTCTGAGGTTTATCTGATTTTGATCCCATGTGGCCCCCAAATTTCAAATAGCCCCTTCTAATTTACTGGGGATATAAGGTGTATCAAGCTGAACAAGAGACATGTCTCCTCAGATATGGGTATTTTCTCTCTATTTGCACTCTTCCAAATTTTTGTTATTAATCTAAATTGACACTCTAAACGGTCAAATCAAGTATTGCTAGATTTTAGCATAGCAAATACTGGAGAGTCTTTCTCAAAAAAGTTCTACCCAACATGCAAAATTGTTATTAATGATTATAACTACATAGAATATGTTTATTGTAAAGTTTCTCGTTAAAAGATAGGATTACTCAAGTTCTACCTTCTAATGGGAGTTTGGAGGGCAAGGGTTGACCTTCGGAAGTAAGGTTATATGGTCCTTTTGATTTGTTTACATGAAATGGGAAGGTTCTGCTGATTATTACAGAAATCTGCACTCTTTTTTTGTATGTTAATGGAAAGTTTTTAGAAGGAAATATTGAGAGTTTTGTACCTAAAACAGATTTCATAAAACTGTACATTCTTGGCAGACTAGTTAGACATATTTAACTTATGTGTGCCTAATCTGTATTTTTACAGGATTTCTCTATCCAACAGTTCTGCTAGTTGTACATTAATTCCATGCAGAAACACACACATCTGGGTGTTAACATTTGTACAAGATTTGATTGGTTGCATATTTGCCTGTGAATTTTCAGATGTGGGCAAAGAAAATATTATTTCTTCGGGACTATATAAGGAAATAGTTTAAGTCTTCACATGACATCATATTATTCAGCATCAGATTATCAACCTGTATCACCACACAGTGCACAGTAACTAGTTGATCATTTAACATATGGTAGGAAATGTGTCTGTTTCATCAAATTCCACAGATCATGATCATTTAAACTTTGTAGCTTCTATAGTACTTAGAAAAGTGCCTTTTATGCTCAAAATGATTGAGCAAGAATCATATTATGGGCCTCCAGAGATCAAATAAGATTTCTCAGAACCAAAATAAACACTTATGTGTGCTTAATTAATGATGGTTACATAATATCAACAATATCTCAACACCTTCAGTGTCTTGAAAGACTAGCACAAAGGAAATATATACCAGGAACAAGATCTTGCACTTCTTGGCTGCTTTTAGTGTACTCTAACAGATGTAACCAGAGACACAAATGCTCATCTTCTTGTCCCCAGGGAATAGAATCCATTTAAGAGGCATAATTTTATAATAATTAATAATAATGCGATTTCTCTTCTGAAAATGCTTGCCTGACACTGAAGAAAAAAAATTTTATGCATTTTTCAGAAACTGCTCCTCCTTGTGACAATGCTGGTCCCATAGTACTGTCACGATCTGCGCCATCCTAGACTGTCTGCCACTCTGTGCGCCAGATGCCCGATTGGTAGATTGAGAGAGGTTCATCAACAAAATTTCAAACTTTTATTTTCATAAACCTCCTTCTATTTCTTATCTCATGGCAAGTCCTCTTTTCCTCCACTCTTTCAACCTCTTCCAACCCTCCAATAGTCTCTCACCTAGCTGAAGACTTCTTCTTATTTAAGGCCAGAGATCACTGCAGCCACCCTGGGCTAGCATCCAGCAATCCCTGGATCATTTGTGATGCCAACACCCTCCTCTGTGATGTTGATGGGACCATGCTTGGACCTTCCTAGTTTGCATTCTTTGTTCATTCTTTTTGCCCTAATCCTTTAAATTAATGGCCCCGCCTTTGTCCTCTATATCCAAATATCTCAAAGAACAGTTTGATGGATTAAGAAAACCATCCTCAGGCAGATCCCTCTCCTTGATGTATTCATACCACTCATTCACCCCTGCCAGCCACAAATCCAGTTTGGCACTGAGAACATTTCCTTCCCTTACATGCATTAAACATGCTCACTACATTACAGCTTTCACGTTATAATTCATATAACTCACCCAATTACACTTCCTAATTTCTTCTCTTCTTGAAAGCTGAGGCTCACTTCAGGATGACTGTAAGGCTCAGTTCTCAGACTTCTTGCATGCCAAATGCTGCTGCTAACCTCCTTCCACTTAAAAATAAACAGGAACATATCACCCTCACCCACAACTGTATTTGTTTCACGATGCTGATTTTAAAAAATTTTAAAAAAAGAGAGAGAAAAACATAATCTTGTTCTCTAAAATTCTTCCTAGACTTTGTCCAGCTTGTCTCAGGTTCTGTTCGTTTCTTCCACCATTTGTCTTATATGATTGAAATGAAAAAGAGTTCAAAATTAAGGTAATGTTTGCCAGGTTATATCACTCTGATGTGGTTATCTTACTGTTTAAGAAAAGTTTTTGATTGAAAAAAATTACAATCTATTTTTTCCATGAATTAAAATTAAACAAAAGTTAATTAAAATAGCCAGACTACATAAATACACAAAAATGTGTGTGTGTGTGTGTGTGTGTGTGTGTGTATTTAATCACTTTAAACAGTAATTTCCTTATTGTTTTCTGCCCAGAGCAGGTAGCAGACATAGAAAAATTGTAGTTCCACAAGAATCCCATGCTTTGCAGCTCAGTGTCACTCAATGAGATCTCCAGCCCCGTGCCTAGTCTCAGCTTCTTCAGTAAGCTATGGTGAGAATGAAACAACTAAAAATTACTGCAGCAGTGACTATAAACTCTGTTAGAAGAACAAAGAATTTCTGTGCCTCAGAACAGTGGGAAGTTTAGTCCCATTTTGCAAAGGTGTTTGGACTATGTCTGTTGCTAAGTAAAATAGGGCTGAGATCCCCTCTCTCTTCCTGAAGGTAAGTGGCATTTGTCACCAGGTCTTTGGGCCTTTTGGTCCCTCTGTAGTTCAAAATTTAAAAAATTATATTTCTTGGGAGGTTCTAGTTCTGAGTGTCAGAGATAATATAAAGGAATGCATTGTAAATTGTTCAAGTGATATTTCCACTACAGGAAGCCAAAGGAGGGAGCAGACTGAGAGCATGGAAGGGACAGCAGAAAGTTCTGGAAGAGTGTTGGAGGACTAGAACAGTGCAGGACAGAGGGAGTTGAATCAAGTGCCATCTGGTACAACCAAAGTTGTGCCTGGGTGCATGGTAGCAGCCAAAAGGTGCGCTTAGCTAATGCCCCCTCCTTGCACTGTGTAACATCAGTGTGTGCTGCCATCAGCATCTGCTTCCAGGGGAGATTCTGTGCCCTTGTGCACCTTGTGCACACATGCCTTGGCTGTTGGAGGAAATGTGATGGGGGTATGGTACCCCAGCAGCACACAATCCAGTCCTGCCTGCTGAAGTGACTTAACTGACTGAAACCAATTCAGTGTTCACTGGGTTGGCCTTTTCTATATTTTAAATAAGCAACAAAGTCAATCTTAGCCTAGTAATAAAGTCCTTGTTTATATGGAGAATAAAACTGATGAAAAAAAAGGAATGAAAAGGTATACCAGGTTTTTCTCTGGGAAGTAAAAGGTCCCCAGCGTATTTGAGCTGATTCAAGAACCTATGAAGTAAAGCGGAGAAGACTTCAAAGGGCAGAGTCAGAACTAACTCAGCAAAAGGGAGGCTGAAACAAACCATAGAGGAAAATACAGAACATTGTCACATGTTCAGAAGTAGCAAATTTTCCACAGGAAAATTGATCAGTTTTAAATTGATGTTATATGAACTATGTAGTTTTCCACAAAGCTGTTCCTGTAGTTTTGATCTGTATACAAAACTTTTCAGAAAAATTGCAAGACATGACAAGAAACTAAATTGCACTTCCTAATTTCTGCAAATAAGGCAATTTACTTATTTATTATAAAAGCTATTTGGAGTTGTAACAAGTTGAATGCATTCTGAAATTCTATTAATTTTCCCTTACAACAAATAATTGTTTTAGTTTTAATTGATACCATCTCGTTTGTGGTTTTTTCCAATGGCAAATCCTAGCAATTATTTAAAAGGGAAAAAAAAATCTCAAAACTGAACAAACTGCAGCTAAATCCATCAGTATTTGACATAAATATCTGTGTGTTACTTTCTGGCACCACATTACATTTCAATCTTGCAGAATTTAAAAGATGGATGTTTATGAGCATATAAAATAGCACAGACCATGGAAGGTCTTACACAAGCTCTTTCTACAGTGAAGGGGAGAAAAATCTACATATCTGTGTATAGTGCTTTGTCCCTAAATCTTGCAAGGATACCTGAGTCTGGGGTTTTAGAGGCTGTGCTTCCTTCCCTTGCCAGGGATACAGAAGAAGGGCTCCCAAAATCCCCTTGTGTCATTATGCACCAGGAAAGAGACATGAATTCCACACACTTGCAGGTAAGCAGGATAGCTGGTGGCTGCTGCTGAGATAAGGGATTTCTTGTCATGGAGGTGACATCGTGAATCACCTTTGACAGCCTGCGGAAGACTTTACCGGGCTTAATCTATCTGGGAGACTAAAGGATGTTAAGGACGAGCCTTGTTTCCTCTCAGCAGCCACGGGAGCTGCGTATTAGAGCCCTCTAGTGAAGTTTCTCGGAGTGGATCCCCGCCTCCAGCCCGTGGGGTCGAAGGAGCCTCTTTCCTTCCTCGGGGGGAACCGAAATTCCCCTTGGTGCCGCAGGACGTGGCAGGGTGTTCGCTCCCTTCGGGAAAAGGCCGGCGGGAGCGCGGCTTCACCTGCGCGCCGCCACCTGAGCGCCCCAGGCACGCCGGCGGTGCCGCTGCCCCGGGACCCCCGGCAGGAAGGGGGCCCGTGCTCGGTCCCCACGCACCCACGGAGCCACAGCACTGTGACCGAGCTCCCGGAGCTCTCTGCTGCCTGGGCAGGGAAGGCAGGAGGGAAGAGAGGGCAGGCTCTTCCTAAAATTTCTCCCCTGTGAGCCGGGGATGGAGATGGTAACAAAAATGCTCTGAATCGGTAGGAACAGTGAACAATCTTCGTGCTTTCCTCATCATCTTGGAATAATCAGCGGAATTAACTGAGGTCGAGGAAACAGGCTCTTGGGTTAGTTGTGGGAGGCTGTGAGAATAGGGGGCAGCCATTAAAAGAAACATGATCGCTATTCATCAACTCGGAAGAGGGGAAAGGAGGAGGGGGAAAAAGAGACCTTCGTGGCTGGAGCTCATACCAACCTGGTCTATCTCTGATCAAGAAGATCCCTGGAAACAAGAAGTTTACAAATATTGTCAAATTGATGCTTGTAGTGTGATTTAAGTTGTCAATCCCGCAGAAGCCCACCAGAAGTTTAGATTCAATACCGTGCATTTCTGGCTAGTTATTGCCAATCCCCTAAGGCAGAAAGCTCTCGCTCTCTCTCTCTCTCTTTTATTTTAACCATATGTGCCTTTTGTTGTTGTTGTTGTCTTGTCTGTGAGCTGTACACTGCGTGCCGAGAGAGTCCCCTCGTGCCGCGGGGCATCTGAGGCGGTCCCGCAGCCCGGAGTGGGGCGGGGGCTGGGTGGGCACCGGCCCGGGCACCCCCTTCTGTTCTCCCGGTCCTCCCCCCAGCCGTCTGTGGGCTCCGCGGGATCTGTGGGAGCACCCCAAATAAATATCCATGCTAATGGCCGGGAGGGTGCTGATGGCAGAACTGGGCGAAAACTCTCAGCCCCTCGCCCGAGATTGAGAAAGAATAATATAAAAGTAATCAGGACCGGCCTCATTAATCGGCTGGGGGGGCTATCGTGTTTCTTGGGGAGCTCGGGAGGTTACAGCGCCTTGAGCTGGGGACACAGTGCCGCCCCCGGAGTCCCGTTTCACGGAGGGGCGGCCGGGGGGCGGGGGCAGGAATGTTCTCCGAGGGCGACTCAGTCACGTCCCATCAGGCCCCCATCTCCTGGTTATTAATGCATCTCCCTCGAAGGTGCTCCTCGAGCATCTCAGGTCCAGCCGGCGGGGAAAGGGCTCCGCGCTGGAGAGAGCGGCGGAGCTGCGGGCGCGGGGAGCTCGGTGGGCAGAGGCTCCGCTCCCCTGGGCTCCCAGCAGAGCCCCTCAGCCCCCCGCACCCCGCTCCGCGCCCCGCACCCACCAGCGCTCTCTTCCAAGCGGAGTTTGTTAGCATAATCGAGTTACCCGCTACATATCTGAAATCCTTGACCCGTCCCCTTGAGGAACGGTGCATTGCGCGCAGCAAAAGCTTTGAATTATTCCTTTCTCCCCAAATCAGGGAACAACAACCAACTTTTGTTTGTCTCAATTTAGTTGTGCTCAGTGATCGTCTGCCGTGCTTTCTTTTTTCAGTCGAGACAGGAGCTAGTGTCATCTCTGATGGGATAGATTCGTGTTTTAAATAAAACCGAAAAATAAATAAAAGCGTGAATAAATAACGTGAGGGCGGGGGGACCAACTCGCGGATCCGGGTTGCAAAATTGCCTCCGGGAATCCCGGGTGAGCTTTGGACGCCTGAAGAAGTCCTAGTCCCACCACGGAAAAACTTGTGAGCCCGGGAAAACTGAGCTGAGCCGCAAGGTTGGATGGTATGGGGAAGGTAGGCCCAGCATCGTGACAAAGGTCGCTATGATGCCTCTTAAAAAAATAAATAAATAAAAGAAAAACCTAGCCGGAGTAGCAGCTTCATTGCAGCAGGCTTTCGGTCTCGGTAAACCCCACCGGTTTTAACGGGAAAGCACATTGCAGTCCCGCCAAAAGGAAAGAATTTTTTTTAAATTTTAAAAAGTATTTTAAAATAAAGGAAGGAAAGAAAGAAAGAAACGAAAACTTGGAGTTGTCTGTCATTTTGGTTGCTCTCCCTACAGTCCTCGCCACGGCAGTGGACATCTGCGGGGAAATGTGTTTCCTTCTGGCATTGGAAGTTGTGGGGTTTATCATTTTTTGCTACCCCGACCGATAAAAGCGCCCTTGGAGGTGGCCCTGTCTCCCTGCCGAGCCCACGGCTGGCTGGCAGGAGCGGACGTGTCCGCAGCCCTGTGACAGTGGGTGACAGGATTGTTCCGAGCCCCGCTCGGTGAAAAGGATGAGGGGCTCCGCAAAAGCAGCCGTCGAAGAGGCCGGGGAAAGGCGTCGGGCAGCTTGGGTGAATCGGCTCCTGTGTTTAACAGGAACGATGCGGGCCTGCAGCTTCCCTTACAGGCTGTTGTCTACAAAGGGACGGTGAAGGCAGAGCCGAAAAGGCGATTTCCAGATAACTGCGGCTCCGCTTTGGCACCCACTCGGGGGCACGGAGCAGTTCCGCCCAAGGAAAGGCTCCTCGGAAGAAAACCGCCCACCCACACCCCTTTCCTCAGCCAGACTGTGTCACGGCTAATGGAAGGAGCGTCTCAATAAAAACCACCTTTTTATTTCACTCACGTTTCCCAAAGATTGTGTTGACACTGGCGGCCTCGCACGCTGCTGCGCCGAGGGGTGAGGCGCTCGCCGAGCGGGCCCTCGGCAAAGTGACAGCCGGGCCCGGGCAGGGTGAAACCCCGGCCTTGGCCGCCCGGCGGCAGCGGAGCCGAGCGAAAGTTTGGGTCGGCTCAGCTAAAACTTTCCACGACAGCTAAACGGGAGACAGCTGGCAGTAGCCAGGCGAAACCATCTCGTCGGTCCAGGGGCAAATGTGAGCAGGCGATTCGCTCCTCCTGCTCTGAAATATAATGTCAAGGAACGAGAGCCTTCGCAAATGCCAAAAAAAGCTCCTCTCCCGATCGCCTATTTCGCTCGCAAGGCGCTACAATGCGATTCGCCCCGCGCCGCGGCTGTGCAGCCAGTATCTGCCCTGATTTCTAGCATGTAGGAAAATTTTTCTCTTTCCCTAAAGATAAAAGCAGTTATGCAGAATTTGGATCCAGATGTCACTAATTTACGATTGCTCTAGGACGCAAGCTGATACAGGGTGCCCGGGAAGGGGGTAGCCCTGCCTCTGCCCAGCTCCCCGGGAAGTGAACTTAAGTTACATGCAAGCTGCAGTCCGGCTAAGGCAGCCTAAAGTGAAAGCGCCTACGGAGGAGCTGGAGTGTAAACACTGTACTCACATTTTAGGGTGCTAAGAAGACTCTTTTTCAGGTCTAAATCTATGCAACAGGTTTTGATATTTCCTTTCCAGCTAGGGCTAAGAGCTGCTCCCGTTCACATTTAACCACTGTGGTTGTGAGATAGAAAGAGAGGAAGAGGAGTCAGGTATATCCCTAATAAACGTGGGGCGACCGAGCGTGGTAGCATGGAGGCGGGAGACGCAGCTCAGACCTCGCTAGCACTTTCCATTATTTCCACGGTCCCCGTTGCGGGAGGGAGCGGAAGGCACACGGTGTGTGCGCGCAGAGGTCGGGGACGGGAGAGGTTTTGTTGCCTTTTCTGCTCAGAGCAAGCTTTGAAGCGGCGCGGTTGTACCGTCCCGCCACTGTTGGCTACAGCTGCGGCTGTGAACCATCCAGCCGCTTAGGCTGGCTAGGAAGCGCTGGGATCGGGATGCTTTCGTTTACAAACAAGGACAGTTTGAATCCTGCAGAGACTGGCCGGAATCGAGGCACTAAGCGGTTGAGAGCTCATTTTGTAAAAGAACGGAGGGAGCATCATGCGAGGGGACTTTACCGACCCGTCACCAGCATGCCCGATTTTGCTTTAAACGAATTTGAGCTGTTCTTTTCTCCACCTGAAAAAGAAGCCTCTATTTTCCATCCCCGGAGGATCCAGGGCGGGAAGCGCCCGCTTGCCACTGTTTGGTGAAAAGGCCGGACAGACAGGTAGGAGGACGACGCAGCTTCCACAGCGGAGTGCACTCGAGAAAGTACGGGCGTACGCCGCGGATATACACAGGCGTTCGGACATGCTGGGAGCTGGACACGGTTGATCCGCTGCCCCCCCTACTCCGCCCTCTTCCTCCTCCTCCTCCTCCTCCTCCTCCTGCTGCCTCCCTCCCCCGCCGCATTTCCCCCGGCCGCAGCCCTGGCGCGGCTCCTCGCCGGGAGCCGCCGCCGTCGGGAGCCGCCGGGCTGCGCGCCGCCGCCCCAGCCTCGCTTTCCCCCGGGACGGCCGCTGCGCCCGCCCGGGCCAGCACGGAGGCTCGCTCCGTCGGCCGCGGAGGCTCAGGCTGCGAGGCGGGGAGCCGCAGCCCGGTCTCTTGTGGCTTCGCTAAATCCCTGACGCGCCGGGGCGGCTAAAAAGGTACCGTGGCAGGAACCCACAATTGCAGAGACCTCTCCTGTCAGGACTGCAAATACCGTAGAAGGCGCTTGTGGGATTAATTATTATTTCTCAGCAAAAGGGGAACATAACAGGCCATGGAAACTACCCTGAGTTTGTGGCCGGGAGGCTCCTCCCGAGTGCCCTCACCTGGGCGATCCCCGGCGCCAGCCTCCGCCCCGGCGGTCCCGCTTGTCCGCCGCCCCGTGCGCCGCTCCCGAGGAGGCACCGCGGCTCCCTTCGCCCGCTCATCGCACCCTCTCCCTCGACCTTGCAGCTTGCACCACCTCTCTCCCTCGCCTTTCACTTTGTGTAGACCGACAAGGGACGGGAAATGATGCGGGTCCCTGCCCCGCAGAGTCGGTGAACTTAAAACGCGGCGTGCAAAGGGCACGCGTGGGTGATAAGGGTCCGTTTAATCGAGCGAAGTGTTTCTGACTTTTACACTTTTACACGTGTTCCTCTCCTGGATGAAACACCCCGACACGCTCTGGAAATCGACTATAAGTAAATGTCCGGCGTCCAGTGATCACAAACGCCAGCGCCCTTCCCGCCGGAGCGCGGTGGGGCACAGTCGGCTATTGGTGGAGAGGCAGTCCCTCTCCGGCCCCGTATCATCGTGCCTTCTTCTCGCTCCCGGCCAGGTACGGGAAGCGTGTAATGGGATCCCAGGTCACGAACAGGGTCTCCATTGTACATGAGAGGCCCCTTCCTTATAAAACTCTCCAACAGTGGTTACTGGGCGCTGGGGACAGGGGCTATGAGGGAACGCTTTTAGAAAGAAATTTCCCTGTAAGGGCCGGAGACGGGCTTTTCTCCCCACCGCAGCCGCGGCTGCCGGGGACAGCAGAGCCCGCTGTCCGTCTGGAGCGGCGGGGACGGGATGGGGCTGCGGGATCCAGACGGGACGGCGGGGCCCGGCCGAGACAGCGGCTCCGTCCCGCCGCGCCGCAGTGCCCTGCGGCGAGGAGCAGGGGCCCGGGCTCCGCGCTCCCCCTCTCCCCCGACGGGCGCCTGCAGCGTCAATCACGACGGAAATTTCTCCCTCGCTAGCTAATATCTCAGCTCTCAGGGCCGCCTCTGAGTGGATCTGAGCAATCTGTCAACCCAGCCGGGGAGCCACCTCAAAACAGATCGGGTTACCCCTGATTGACAGCGTCACCATGGCAAATAATTTGACTAAAACTATTGTCTTCTCCTGGCAGTCCCCGGGTCAGATAACCGGACCAATCACAGCGCGGATAATCACTTTTCATGCCAGCTTAGAATAATATTATTAAAAAAAAAAAAAAGGGGGGAGAGAGAGAAAGAAAGGGGGGAAAACTCCGAGAGGGAGAGAGGAGCGAGTGAGCAGGGCTTTACCACTATATTATGTGGGATCTGACGGTGGGGGGGTGGGGGGGAAGCAGGGAGATCCCAAACCGGCGGCCGAGGGGGGTGGGGGTGTGAGAGCCGCGGCCGCTGCGAGCGCTGCAGATAGGAGACAAAAGAGGCACGAAGTTACTCTCGCAACTTGGACTTACAAAAAGGAGGCGGCGGCCGGGGGAAAAAGCCGCCCGCGCTCGGGCTCTCGAGACTTTTTTCGTCGCTCTTCGCATTTCTTCCCCGGCTCCCGCGACCGCCCCGGGGCCGGGCGCCGCCGATGGCCGCGGCCCCCCGCGCCCGGCCGTGACGCCCGAGCGGGCCCCGCCGGGCGCGCCGCCCGGCCGGCCGGCCCCGCATGCCGGGCGCTGCCCGCCGCCCCGCGCCGCTCCCCTCTATGCGGCCGTAGGGCGCGCGGCGCGGCAGGGCTCACCATGTCGATGCTCCCGACTTTTGGCTTCACCCAAGAGCAAGTGGCCTGCGTCTGCGAGGTGCTCCAGCAAGGAGGCAACATCGAGCGGCTGGGGCGGTTCCTCTGGTCCCTCCCTGCCTGCGAGCACCTCCACAAGAACGAGAGCGTCCTGAAGGCCAAGGCGGTGGTGGCCTTCCACCGGGGCAACTTCCGCGAGCTCTACAAGATCCTGGAGAGCCACCAGTTCTCGGCGCACAACCACCCCAAGCTGCAGCAGCTCTGGCTGAAGGCGCACTACATCGAGGCGGAGAAGCTGCGGGGGCGACCCCTAGGGGCGGTGGGCAAGTACCGGGTGCGCCGCAAGTTCCCGCTGCCCCGCTCCATCTGGGACGGCGAGGAGACCAGCTACTGCTTCAAGGAGAAGAGCCGCAGCGTCCTCCGAGAGTGGTACGCGCACAACCCCTACCCGTCCCCCCGCGAGAAGCGGGAGCTGGCCGAGGCCACCGGCCTCACCACCACCCAGGTCAGCAACTGGTTCAAGAACCGCCGGCAGCGGGACCGCGCCGCCGAGGCCAAGGAAAGGTACGGCTTCCCACGGCTTCCCCCGGCGCCCGCGGCTCCCCGACCCCGGTGCTCACCCCGGGTCTCTCTATCTACCCCGGCCCCGGCTGCGGAAGGCCCGCCGGGAGGGGACGGGGCTCTCCGCCTCGGGGGCGCCCAGAGAACCAGAGGCCAGCGAGCTGGGGGCTCGGTGAAGGCGTCTGTGCGCCAAAAGTAGCCCCGGGAGAGGCGGCCGAGACCCGTTCCCCGCCGACTCCCCGCTCCCCGCACAGCCGGCGCGGCGGCCCCGGGGCGGCCCCGGCTGCCAGGG
The DNA here is from genome assembly GCF_901933205.1 of Camarhynchus parvulus. Taxonomy (NCBI): domain Eukaryota; kingdom Metazoa; phylum Chordata; class Aves; order Passeriformes; family Thraupidae; genus Camarhynchus; species Camarhynchus parvulus. Next base: position 25,869,677 of record NC_044573.1, on the reverse strand, counting down.
ACGCTTCGCACGGCCTGAGGCGAGTCCCGGTTGAGCAGCGCTGCCGCCTCCTCTCCGCCGCAAGCCGGCGTGGAGCCCGGCCAGGAGCCGCGGCCGGAGGTGCCCGTGCGGGTCCGCGGCCCGTCGGGAGAGGCCGGCGGCGGGGCCCGAGGGCTCCGCGCCCCGCAGAGCTCAGAGCGTGTCCGTGAGGGTACCCCGGGGCAGAAAGGGGCAGCCGGGGGGCAGCCGGCAATGCGTGGGTGTGAGAGTTGGTCTGAGCAAATACATCCTCTGTCCTGGGCTCCTGGAGACCTGGACAAGGTCTGAGTGGAGCCACTTCCTGCCTCGCTCATGACCTTGCAGTTCTTATTCGCTGCCCAGCAAGGTGCTCATGAACGCACGTCAATAGGTGTGTGTTCTTAGGCCGAATATGATTCTGCAGCTGTGTTTTTCACGTAAAGTGGAGTGAAGGGACCATTATTCGCTGGGAAGAGGTTAATGCCTACATCCCTGGCTATTCGGGGTGATTTTTCTGTCAGCAGTCCCTGTGCCTTAGGAAGACGGTTCGAAGAGACAAAAAGGGTCCTCTTACTGCGTTCACTAGCTCACTGAACTGCCCGGTCCGCACAGGCAATCGTATGATTCTATGATCTGCGGGTTAATTAGCGGGTCAGAATCCTGTAGATCCGTGCCTTCGAGGAGAGTTCTTTCTATCTTTGGTTTCTGCCAACCGTGTTTTGGAAACGGGCAGCGCCGCGGCCGCGCTGCTGTGCAGCCTGGCAGATTCGGGCACAGATTTGCTCTATTCACTTCCCGAAACTGCTAGCGCTTTAATTTTCCTTCAAATCCTCACAAGTGTTGGTTTTATGAGATGTTAGAGATCCTTTTTATTGCTGATAGCAGGGACTCACCTTCAAATATCCAAAGGAAATGAAGGTTACACTTATTCCATTCCTTTTTTTTTCCCTGAGGAATCAAATTTTAAAGGTCTCCAGAGACAAATAATATTTTTGACATTGAAAAATACACTCAACATAATATTACTCTCCAGGCGTTGGAAAACAGACCGTTCATGGGATTGCCATCCACTCAAGAAAACCTGTTCAAACAGAGCTTTCTTGTCTATTTTCATTTTTTTGGCACTAAGTGTTTCCAGCCACATCATGCAGCCCTTAGTGAGGAAAACCCGTCAGTGCAATAGCTTAACTTCTCTCGACCAAATCCTGCAGGATAGGGCCCCTCTGCCAGAGAGCGTGTTACAAAACTTCCGCAGAAGCTTTTAAATAGGCTTGCACTGCCTTCAGTAGTTCAGGCAGAACGGTGTCTAAAGTATTTCTACGAGGGCTATGCGGGCCGCATAAGCCTTGCCTAGACGGCAGCCCCGACCCCTTCTTGTCAGTCATATTACCGAAAAAAACCCCCATATATACATATATAAATATGTAGATATATCTGCGAGGGCTTGGCCCGCGTCCAGCGATTTCTCGGTATTCACCCGGTGATGAATTTCGAAAGTAGGTCCTGCCTTGCGGAGCCTTTGTCGGCCGCGCACCGGTGGTGCCGGCTGCCCCCGCCGCGGAGCCGTGCGAGGGCCGTCCCAGCTGCGCCCGCGCCGCTCCGGGACGGGACGGAGGAGCAGCGGCGGGCGTGCCGAGCATTTCCCGAGAGGAAAGCAGCGGGTTAACTCTGTTCGCTTTCCGTATCGTCCATATTGGGCTATGTTTTGAGCTTGAAGCTCAGGGCGAGGGGGAAAAATCCCATGTCCAGGTACTTAAGCAAAAGACTTTCCCTCCTGATGTGAGCCCGGGGCTGCACGGAGCCATCCTGCCTGCAGCTCGCCGGGTTTTGGCCTCCACAGGAGAAACCATGGCTGAACATCTCTTCGGCTCCTAGAACAGTTTTAAAGTTAAAAAGTTTTGGATGTTTTTTTTGTTTGTTTGTTTTTTAAATAAAGTCTTCTTCCCTTCCCTTCCGCCCCCCTCCTCACGCTGTGCAAACTCTTTGGACGCAGAAAATTACGGTTTGGCAAAGTGACACTTTCCGCTGGGCTGGTGGGAGACTGTTTACAAGCTCAGCGGACCTTAGACCTAAGTGCCAGATGAAGAGACCTTGGAGGTTGGCAGAGTTTTTAATCCTACAGTTTTTGCACTGCTCCCCTCCGCTCGCTGCTCCCCGGAGCCCGCTCCCCTCTGCCCCCGCTCCCGCGGTGCGCACCCCGGAGCGACGGCCACATGGTGATTTCCCTCCCTCTTTTGTGTTTCCTATAGGGAAAACAACGAGAATTCCAACTCCAACAGCCACAACCCGCTCTCGGCGTCAATGAACGGGAATAAGACAGTTTTGGGGAGCTCAGAGGACGAGAAGACGCCGTCAGGGACCCCGGATCACACCTCCTCCAGCCCCGCGCTGCTGCTCAGCTCCAACCCCGGGCTGCAGCCCCTGCACGGCCTGGGCCACCCCCAGGGCCCCAGCGCTATCCCCGTGCCCAGCGCCGACCCCATGCACCATCACAGCTTACAGGACTCCATTCTCAACCCCATGTCATCTAACTTGGTCGACCTGGGCTCTTAAAACCGTGTACACGCTCACTCCTTTGCGCCAGCCCTCCTTTCCTCAATTTTCCTATATTTTCTTTTTCCTTTAATCTTACCAGGGACTTTGAAAGCAATGACAAACACCTTAGTGGAAGTGTTGTGCCCTTTGGCAGCAGGCTGGCTGCAGGTTTGCAAGATAGTGGACTCCACTGTGGGTAGCTGATATTGTGAAAAGCCTTAAGGGTTGCTTACAGGCGTTTTCAGGCGTGTAAGGACTGTTGGACGGGAGCCGTGATTTTCACTGCAGGTTGTAAGGCTGATCGGTGTAGCAGCTCATTCCAGCCTTAACTTCACAAATCTCTCAGTGTTGTCACTTGATCGGGCCGGTCTGTGTGGGAAGAGGCACATCGTAATATTTTTATTTTTTGGGGGGGTGGGGAAGAAAGGGGAACGCAAGGCTGCTCTTGCCATGCCTGTTTGAAAGCTACACATCGCTCCCGTTATTCTATTGTAGTTATGTATCCATGGCAGGTGTACGATGTACAATTTCAACTAAGAATACAAAAGTCGTAGTCAAGATATAGCAGCAGCACGCGCTCTAGGCAGACTCTGTAACCTTCTTGTAGCTGATGCTATGCAGAGAGACAGCTTCTTTGGCCTTGTCCATGTGGTGCTTTCGCCATTTGCTGGGTGGGAAAGGAAATGATGGCCCGGCTCCTGCCCGAAGGAAGGCAGAGGTAGATTTTCCCCTCGGTGTGCAACGCGGGCTGGAGCGGGCTTTAAAAAGAAAACAGGAATTGCTGCTGAAGTTTAGACCTAAATGACAGTATCAACCGCAAGTCACTCACCTTAGTTTTGTTTATTGTTTATATTATGTGAATACATTCTTTGGAAAATATTTCTGCTTTTATTTTATAATAAAATTTAGAAATCTAGCTCGGCGTGTGGCTGCTTCACTCGCCCGCGGGGTCTTGTCGGGCTCAGTCCTGAGCGGAGCAGAGCGGGCGCCCTGGCGGGGACGCCGGGGAAGGCGGTGTCGGCTGGCCAGAGCCCCGCCACCCTGCCCGGCTTGGCCCGGGCACGTCGGGGCCCTTGCTGGCCCGGCCGGGAAGCGCTGAACGCCACGGGCAGCCCAAGGGGCCCTGCGGGAGCGGAGAGCCAAGGGCACGGGGAAGGACGGGCGGTGCGGGCCCTGAGGGAAGTGAAGAGCTCGACCACCAGCTCCCCGAGGGCACGGCCGTGCAGGCTGCGGGCTTTTCTGCCCCGGTGCCCGCCTGTCTCGGCAAAAAAAGCCGCCCCTCTCCTCCTGATCTCGTCCCGAGGGCGGGTGGGCAAACCGAGGGTGGCCAGATCCCGCTCCGGGGTCCAGCACGGACACTGGGCTGCAAAAGCCTTTCCGGCGCCTGCGGGATGCCGGGAGAGGGATTTCTCTATTCCTCTCCTTTTTCTTTCTTTCTTTCTTTCTTTTTAATTTCCTTTCCTGTAAGCACCGGGTGGCCAAAGAGACAGGCAGGTTACTTGCCAGTTTGCCCCATTAAAACGCTCAGGACTCTTGCAGCTTGCACCCTCGCCGTCCGTCTTTGCTAGAAGCCGAAAGTGTTATGTGCTTAAAAATGTACTCAGAACTTGCAAACAGCTTTATACTTTCATTTTTGGTCTTTTTTAATCTTCTTTGGAATGATTTTCTTGTGAAAAATAAACCGAGAAAACGATTTGACTTCAAGCGGCATAGAAAAATGTGTAGATCAGCAAAGATCGCGTCCAGGTTTCAGATGCTGGCTGAAATTTCAATCAGCGGGAGTATTGTGCGGGCAGTGTCCTAATTTGATGTAATCTGGGTCTGGATTAACGCCTCTGTGCGTTTGCGGGTGTCCGCTAAAAGCACATTTCTCTGAGGTCCCGTTGACAGTCTGTAGAAGGGAATGTATGGATGTCGGCAATGGGGAGGCTTGGTCTCCGAAAAAAGCTCTCCCTCAGTCGCGGCTATAAATCCAGTTTTCTCGTTATGCTGGGATGCAGCGGGGTGCAATATTTTATGGGAGACGATGTGGAATATTCGGGTTTATGTTTCCCCCGCTCTTGCATTTAGGGGTGATATTTCAGCAGCAGAGATGATGTGGCTGATGCCTGTGCTGTGGGAGCATACCAGTGTGGCCTTACGTGCATCAGGGTCTAAATAGAGGATCTTGTTATTTCCGCTGAGAGGCATCTAATAATTTTAGCTATGGATTTTAATTCTTTGAAAATAAACACTTTGCAAGTAGAGGAACCACTGCTTTCTAGAGCTACAGAAAATCTCTGCTCCCTGTAAAAGGACACACACAGCGGTGTGATATGGCAAATAATTAATTAATTGGATAGTTAATTATTCTGTATTTTTATAGATAGAAATAAGTTTGGGAAGGAAAACAGAATGTCTGGGTTAATAAAACATGGCCCCGAAACCGAAATAAAGCCTTAAGGCTTTGCCCGCTGGAGAAAGAGAAAACGAGAAAGAGTAAATCCAAGATGGGGAATATTTAAAGAGGCAGTATGAAAACAGGATGGGGTTTACGTGATTAATAAAAGGTCATATTGCACAGAGGAGGCAGAATTCGATCGGGGAAAGTAAATGAAGAGCTGACACGGTGAGAAAGGCCCTTTGAGAGAGTGGGATCTGTGAAAACTCGTGCGTTTCAGTGAGGATCACTTATATATGGATGAATTAAGAGACAGCGAGTCGCTGAAGCCACTTAAAGATGGCTAGAAACAGAAATCATGCAGTAAGAAAAAAAATCTGCAGGTCAATCTAGCATTGAGGATGCACACAGCTCAAAGCCCCTATGATGGGACGTGTGTAATGCAACCTGAAACCCCGAACATGTTAAGACTCATTTTATCAGACCGTACTTGCCTTAGTACTGATGTTTGGAAAATTAGCCCAAATCCCTCCAATTTTCCACGCACAGAAAAGGTTCCCGATAGAGGAATATGCCGAAACTGACGTGACTAATCCTTGGTTTTAAACAGATTAGTTATGATTCACTAGCATTAGGTTACATGGAACATATCTCAGGGTTGGTTGTTCCTGGGGTACCCGCGTGGGTTTTGGGGAATAAATAAAAAGACAGTTCGGTTCCAGCAGGTTTTATCCATGAAACTTCCCCTGGCTACCCTCGGACTGAGGCCAGGATGTGGCAGACAAACTGCACGGCAGATCCTCTATAGCTTGGACAATTTGGGAAGATCCGCACTCTCTGTCTGTCTCATTTAGGCGCACACATACACCTATATGCACATACACACCCATCTATATGTACGTATGTGTATATGTAATATATATGCATGCAGTGTTTGACCTCGAAATATAATCTTACCAAATTACACAATATATTCAGCATTTGCGGCAAGTGTAAATGGAGTCAGTCCTTTAGATAGCAGCGTGCTGAATATTCACATGTACTAGGGCAGAGGTTTTTTTCTGCTGTATTTTATTGTATGAGTGTTCACGGACGTGAGGCTGTGCTGAGGAGAGCCATGAGAGAAATAGCTCATTTGAGAGAGAAAACAGTTCTGTCCCTCCTGACAAGGCGCAGCTCATCACTCTGACGGGGAAATACTGATGGATGCGATGAGAGAGCATCCCGACAGGCTACTGGATATGTGGCCCAAATTCCGCCACTTTTCTGGGGACAGGTAGCAAGTTCATAGGACGAAGAGCCTTTCCTATGAATAAGAGACCGTATGCCAGAGCTTGCTGGTTGAACACCTTCCATCTGCGAGCCCTTCCAGGCTCTTGGGGTTAATCAGGACTCTCATCTACAATGCTGGGTGGCTGCATTTTCCTTTGGATAATAGAAGCCATTTTTGGAGACACTCGACAGTGATCTACACGGGAGAAGTCGCCCGCTTGGCAAATTCTTGTGAGCTACCCTGGAGAAAGCTCCTTTGCCTCTTTTCCCCAGACCTGGTGCAGCAGTTTGGACCTAACCAATATCTCAATGTGTTTGAGGGGGGCTGCTGCAGCCCCGGAACCAAAAGCCTTGGGAGTGCCCCTGCCTGCCCAGCGATGTTTGTGTAAGGCACCGGGGCTCCTGTTACCAGACCCGGAAACAAAAATCTCTTGCCTTCTTTAGGAGAAACAAATGCAGCCCAGTATGAGCAAGCAGGCTTTTGCCTTGAACAAACCCTCACTTGAGCATGACAAATAACGTAGAGGGGTGGCGATGAAAACACTGAGCACTGGCCCTAACTGCAGAGCTCTTCTGCTTAGTGAATCAAAACGCTGAGGCTCAGGCAGCCAAGAAAAATATACTGAAGGGAACTTTCAGTGCTTCAGTACACAAGGAAAAGGTGAGGGTTTTGTCTGAAGGAGAGTAGCTCTGGGATTTGGAAAAAATACATAAACGTCGGAGCTGGGCTGCGGGATAACCTTCTTCCTATTTTGCTACGGGGAGCGGTGCTCAAATCTTCCCTTCCATGCATCGAGGAGGCGCCTCCTTACTCGGGAAGAAGGTCCGTCTCCTTACTATTAAAATAAACGGGAGGAGGGGATCATTTATTAACGACTTCTTTTTTTTTTTTTTCTTTCCGGGTTTGGGTAAGAACGCTCTGTCTCCAGGTCTGAATATCTGTTCCGCCTTTATCCGGAGTCCCGGTGTGCAGCTGGCCGGCAGATCACCTCCAGCCCAAGTTGTGTAGGAAAAAAAATAGTTTTAAACACCTGCCCCCAAACAAACAAACAAACAAACAACAAAACCAAAACACAAACAAACAAAAATAAGAAGACCCAGTCAGACACACCAAAACAAATTGGAACCTCGCCGAAAGTCTGGGACGGAGAGGCTGGTTTAGTGGAAATAAGGTGGACGAACAGGTAAAATGTCAAATCAGCATACAGTGCTGGTAAGGAAAGGACGGTAGGAGAGCAGAAATCACTTGGAAAGATGAAAATCGCACATGTGCTTCTGATGACCCCATCAGATGTGAAGTCCTCCAGGAAACACATATTTGAAACAGCCAGGAAAAACAAACATGCCTTTTATAGACTCACTTGTCCCTCCATGAAAAATGCAAACCTCGGTATGGTGCGTGTGTACCCACGGGGGTGGGAGGGAGGAAGGGGGAATAGATTTTGTAAAGAATCCGTTGAAAGCTACCTTCATCGGGAATATTCATTTGCTTTGCCCTGCTCTCCAAGAATAGGCTGCAGCGCGAAAACCGAGGCAGCAATTGGAGCTAACGCGTGTGAGACGAACATCTGAGTCTGAAAAGTGACTGTCAGGAGCTCGCCTGGGTGTCAACCCAGGCAAGACTGACTGGCAACAGGGAGGAAGAAAAAAACCGGGGTGTGTGAAGAGTTATAAAGAGGGACTTTATCAAGTCTACATTTTTTTTTGCAAAGTTGGACAAATTCCAATGAATGATATTGGAAGAGCGATTTCTAGTCGTTCAGGGGTTTGGGTCTGGGCAGAGGTACGCGCCGTTCCAAAGCGATGTAGACGTGCTGGAGGTCGAGGGAGAGAGCAGGGAATTAGATCAGAGAGCACTTTAGCAGTAAAGGTTTCACCGTTCCGAACCCCAACCACCCTGTCCACGGAGCCGAACACGGCGCGGGCAGGCTCCGACGGGACATCTGATCCCGCTCCCCGCTTTTCTTCCCTTTCTTTCCCACCTCCTCCGGAAGGTGAGCATCTGTCCCCGCTGCGGGGCCCGGTTTTTGCCCGGTGCTTTGGAAACGCCGGCGGCAGGTGCCCGGGGGGAAAAGGCCCCCTCGGCAGCAGGTGGCCGAGGGGACACGCTGTCCTTCACAAGGACGTGGCCCCCCACGCCGCGTGGGGACACGCTGTCCTTCTCAAGGACGTGGCCCGCTCCGCTTCCCCGCCCAAGCCAAAGCCGGGGGAGCGGGGAAGGGCACGGCCTCCCCCGGGCACAGGGGCTCCTGGAGCCCGTGAACGGCGCTCCCCGGCTGCTGCGGGGCCAGGCACGGCTGGGTTTCTCCCCGTTCCGTGACACACTCGGTTACCCACGAGCTCAGTGCTCGGGGCGAGCATCCGCAGCGCAGCGCACCGCGCACCGAACGAGGCCACGGCTGGGGCTGGGGAGAGGAGGGAACACTTAAGAAATAATGAACAGCTTGGGACATCGCTCTTAAGAGCGTGTCAAGAGCACACCCAACAAAAATATCAGCAACTGGAAAGTCAGGGCGCTTAGGAAACCTCCCTGCTCCAAACGAAAGCAGACGTGGGGCAGAGACGCGTTGGCAGCGCTGAGCCGGCGCGGAACCGGGCGGCGGGGGCCCCACGGGCAGCCGTGGAGAGAGGGGCGTGGGATTGGGGTTTGTCCCTGAGCAGGTCACCTCGCTGCTTCCCCGAATTAGTGGATGATCCCACCACACTGGCGCTTTTAGCAGAAACCAAGGCGGTCAGAGGGAAGAGGAGTCGCTGACTGGCGCGGGGCTCTGCTGCTGCTGTGGGTGTGTGCGGATCCGGCTCCGTCTACCCAAGCGTGCCCAGAAAATGCTTTTCCCCCATAGGTGCGGCAAATCCCCCCGGGTGTGGTGTCTCTACGGTATGGTTTCGGTGGGAGAAAAAGCCCCAGATCCCTTTTAGCTTGGAGGGGTCTTTTTTCTTTTTCGGGCGAGACTGGCATAGGCAAAGCGACATGTTTCCCACGTTACCGGGTATTTGAGATCTGATGGCCGGTCTCCGAGATGCCGTCCCCGTGGCGGATCTCCGTAGGTGGAGGGCGGCCAGTCGCTCTCCCGTAATATACCCTAAATCGAGTGTATTTGTTACCTGGCCTAGTGTAAGTGGGAAGGGGTCACTCCTTCCTCCGCATCGCCCCAACGAGGAGCTCTGTCCCGGGGCTCTGTCTCGCCAGCCTGCCCTTGACCCCCGCCACTTGCGAGGACACAGAAGGTCCCTGCCATCGGCCCCGAGGGTTGCGTGGTGGGGGGATCGCAGCCCCCTAAGTGCCCAGCTCGCCCCGAGTCCCGCTCTCCGGGGTCGGCGCTGCTCGAATGGGCTCGCTAGAGCCGGGGCAGCCCGGAGAGACGCAGAGAGCGGCTGCAGGGTTAGAACGAGGGGAGGCTTGAGCCTGCTGCCTACCCGCTCACTTGGCATGCACTGCCATTTCGATGGTATCTGCTTTTGGAGTCATTTTATGGCTGGGGGAAACCTAATCCAGTGAAGAGAAAGGAAGAGAATACTGTTGGCATTGAATGAACTCCGTGTGGTAATTTTCGGGCAAATGTGCGAGTTTCCATGCCAAAGCAAAGTGTTTTCTCGTCGGGTCTGCTCATACTCTGAAGGGAGGCGAAGACACCATTTAAGAAATCCAGCTGGTGGCAAATCATACATTTAATCTCTCAGCTGGAATGATTTAATGGATCAGTATCGAGTAACAGCCCTGGAAAAGTAGCCTCCTAAAAAAACAGAGATAAATCCTGATTGAATAATAGTAAATGAAAACCGTGGATTACAGAGACTGCAAGACAGTATTTTCTTTGCAGTTCTCCAAAGATGCCCCCTCAGAGGGGCCAATGGAGCCGACAAAGCCCCGCGTGCCAGTTTGGTGTTGGCGGGGACAGGTCCCGGCCGCTGCCGCGCCCCCGCTTAACCCGCCCGGCTGCGGGTTCCCCGCTCGCTCCTCAAGCCCTGGGAACCTTCCGAAACAGCTCGTGTGCCGCGCAAGTAGCAGGGACAAGCTCTAGCTCTAGCGAACGCCGGCACGCCCGGGCCAGAGGCGGGTCTGAGGCAGGGGACATCGGCGGGGACACCGCGGGGCTCCTCCTGCGGGCCCCGCCAGCCCCGAGCCGCGGCGGCGGCCCTGCCATAACCCACCCGTCTGCCGCGGGCCGGCCCGGGGGCCTCGTCGGGATTCTTCTTTTTCCATCAGAGAAGACGGAGAAGCGGGGAAGGAACTGTTAAAGCCGGGGAAAGTGGGATTTTTCCTTGAAATGCGAAAACAAGAGAACAAACCCGTTGCCCCTCTCTGTCGTTTTGGGTGGTATGAGAGACAGGAGAGGGATCTGCGCCCTGAAGCGGTATCGGGGTGACAGGGAAGGACGTGGTGCACAGGGGCCCGCCCGTCTATCGCTCTGCCGAGCCCGCTGCCGGTGGGACCACTGGGGGTCGGTGACACGGCGGGGTCCCCTCCGGCCACCGGGGCCCCGGGGGCTTTTTTAACCCTTCTGTTGCCGCAACTTTAAGAGCAGTTTGGGCAAAGCCTCCCTCGAAGGCAGGATGGCGGCCGTGAGTGCAAAAGCACTTGACTCGCCTCCCCTGGCCGAGGAGAAGGTCATTACTGCGCCTAATTAAAAGCAGCTCCTCGGTAGGCGGGTGCTTCCCTTGTGCACTAACCCGGGAGCTGGACGGGAGGGCCCTCGCCAGCCCTTCCGTGCCGCCTCTCGGGCCTCGGGGCGGGGGACTGCCAAGCGGGACCACCGCTTCTGACCCCAAAAGCCCCCCGGGAGCCCATCCTGCACCTGGCTCTGCCCTGCGAGCTGGGCCAGGGAAGGACAGGATCGAGGCGTCCGCACACGCGTGGGCGCTGCCCGCACTCCCGTGGGCGCTGCCCGAGCTCCCCTTCTCGGTCCTGCGGCGGAGAGGGGCCGGGGATTTCCTTTTTTAAAAAAATATTATTAATTTTTTCCAAAAACATTTTATTATTTCTTCGCAGCTCAGAGGAGTAAGGGGTTTAAGGTGAGAGGCGGGTTTGCTCTCACTTTTCCCGGTGTTTCGTGCTGCCGACCGTGAGGCACCGTCGGTGAGCGTCCCAGCAGGGCGCTGGGAGGGGGTACCCTCGGAGGGTGAGGGCACACACCTTTGCCTTAGGTTACTTCACTGCGGACAAAGATGAGGATGGACACGGTAGTGCGGCAGGGGCCGCCCCGCAGCTCGCCCGGCCGGGCCGAACAGCGTCGCCCTTATAAGGAATGCAATTCCAGGGCCAATGTCGTCAGCGCGGCATTAGCACATTTTTGTCACTAAATGTACTCCAGTAGTAATAGTTGTTTATATTTACAGGGCATTCTTGAACGCAAACCACATGCTCAGATCATCCCGAGATGAATGTGGAGCCCGGGAAAATCAGTGCTTTCCGAGGACGGTTTTGGCGGCAAGGGCAGCTGGGGTCAAAGCCAGTTTAGTTTGGTGTCATCTATTTTTAGGTACGGAAAATATAAAAGAAGTTAAGGAAACGGGACATAGGAAAAAAATCTCAGAAAGTGTTGCAAATCTCAATCTATATATTTTCTTCGTTTGCATAATCATAAACACAATCTCAGCTTCTTTCTAAAAATCTTTCTCTGTGTGTGCACTGTATATTAATCTGAATCTAAATTTAGAACCACTACTTCATTTCAAAAGACGTCTCCAAAACTTTTCTACCATTTCAATGTCTTGTGAGGATTTTACATAGAAAGCTTGTTAAAATTCTAATTTCTTTTTCTGCAGGACTTTGACAAATGGATATTTTATATTTCCTATTAATATTTTTCGCATTGCCATCAATTTATCAGTAAAAGCTTTTGAAAAAAATCTCCACCTGCCTGGTCTGCTGAAATCATAGTTACTGTCACCCAGCTCATTTCTGTAAGAGAAGTTAAGTAAAAGAGCTATTCTGAAAAGTGATAATTTGCACTAACCAGAAAACAGTTGATACTAAATCTGAAGGACTCAAAGGCGCTATTTAACATGTTACTTTCTGTCTATACAATCTCTATGGCTACTTTTTCTATTAAGTGACTCATATCCAACAAACATGTAAGCAGATATGTGTACAACTTCTATTTAGGTACAATATGCTTTAAAACATAGATTCATGGGTGTTTAATGTTATTAGTAACAGTATAGCTACAGAAATTCAAATAATAAATTATTTCTAAAGTATTTGAAAAGGATTTGTGTCTTGTCCTTGATTTGTTTTTCAGCCAAGGGCTAAAGCCTGGCCCTGTTCTTTTTGAAGACAGTGGCAAAGTTCCCACCTACACCCCAAGGAGCTGTGAAGTCAGTCCGAGTTTTTCCATGGATTTTGGATCAAGCCCATAGCATGAGTCAATTTAAGAAGTGATTAATTCTGTTCTCCCTCACAGAAGTGCACATTGCCTTTGCTTAGATAACTGCATCTCGAGGATTTTTCCACCCCCATATTCTAGGGTCCTAGATGAAGAAATTATTTGGTAAAAACTTCCCTGAAATGAGTCCAGCCCTCTCAACCCTGCCCCCACCAGGCACTCATCTCCAGTTTGGGACTTACTCTAGGTGGCACCACTCTTATACAAACCCGTTATTTTTGTCACGATTTGCCCCCTGACCTGTCTTCCCTGTAATACTTCTGCAAATGTATAAGGAGATGCAGGGAGTCACTGGACCCCCAACAACAGCACTAGGCACGATGACATGAAAAGAAAGACCCACACTCCCCATTCTTCATTTCTGCCATTAACTCCCCTGCTTTCTTCACTCTGCAATGTCCCCAACCTCTCTTCAATGAATATGCCCCAGGACAAGAGGTTTTATGTGAGTAGGAATGGCTTTAATGCTCTCTGCAAGTTAGAGAAAACTCATCCACACTTGCCACTCACCACCAACTAAAAGGAAAGAGTCAAGGTCTCTTTGGATGCAGTCCCTTTGGAAGACCAGGCTGTTTGGGTAATGAAAACAGCTGACTTTGACAAAGTCATCTGCTACCAAATTCTCCAAGGACAGCAATGCATCCAGCACCAGGCAGGGGCAGGCACTACTGGAGGATGATGGGTCCCTCCTGCAGCCTGGCTGCCCCCAGATGTCCCCCAGCAGCTGGTGCATGTTCATATCTGCCATACCTATCTCTGTCTGCTCAGCCAGCTTCAGCAGGGGGGAAAGGTGAGCCCCTTGCTGCATTTTCAGCTTGCTGTCAGTCTGCGCTCCTTATAGTTTGGCTGGACCCCAGAGCCTGCCTGGGATTCCTCAGATCACATCTGTGTTTGATTACATCTGTTTGGAGCATCTGTTTAGGTCTATCTGTGGCACTATAAAGGAATCTCTGAGGCCTGTTGTGTCATGCAGAAATGAAACAGTGTCAGCAAGACAGCACTGCAGCACTGACAGGGACCCAGCAGCCAGAGCAGAGCCCAGGGAAGGGAGGAGAGGAGGCCACAGGGAGGAACACACAGGTAGTTAGGTTTTTTCCACCAACACCAGCACATGGACCCACTACCACCAGCACTCAGTGACATTTCATCTGCAAAATCTGCTTGTGTTCATGTATGTCCAGAACAGACATCGTCATAGTTATAACTAATGTTTCCTCATTTCTTGCAAATCCCTGCTGTCCAAGGAGTGAATAAAGCTGGGTAGGATGGAAGAGTTTGTACATTTGTGTGTATTTCCCAAATAATGACTTGGAAGCCTGTATTTGCTGGTCCCAGTGCTTCCTGGTGTGAATCACTGTAATCTCCAGCTGGTGCAGCAGTACTGGCTGGGGAAGACCAGAGGGGAAGAAGCGAGGACAGAAGCCAGACAGAGCTTATAGAACTCGGCATTTATTTATGGTATAATAGCAATTAATCTCACCTTTTAACTTTGTGGCAACTGTATCCAGTCTCTGGTTACACTCAACCAGAAACAAAATCACTGTGTACAAGCAGGCCAATGACACTGATATTTCATAAATCTTCTGTCATTTACAAACAGGTAAGTTTTATCCAATTGAAACAGGTGCTGCATTTCATCTATGGTAGTGTTGAAATGGCAGATTTGTAAATGCAGTGGGTTGGTTTTTTTTAACTAGATGTGGAAACCTAATTGACAATGCTTAAAAAAAAAAAGGGACAAAGTATATCTGAGAACCCACACTCAACTCTTCAAAACAGGCAAGACTGCTAATCTGACTGTCCATTACAGAGTGAAGGTCAGCAAGAAGAACATCCGGTGTGACCTGTGTGCTTCAGGGTACTGGTACGGCTACAGGCACCTGTAAGCAAAAGCAGCATAAGCATTTTACAGCTGAGCAATCTGGGCCAGGGAACTGGCTAACAAGCTTGGAATTCCAAACTCCTGATAGCCCAGTGTTATCTCAAACACCTTTTAAGACTCACTTGTAGATGAAAACTCTCAGCCAAAAGAGCCTTATAAATTCCCTGAGCATCTGAGAGAGACAGGTGGAAGTGTCACTGACACATTTTCCCATGTGCTTCATCAAGTCTTGCCCTCTCTGCCCATCAAGTTTAGCGTTGTCCATTGGGGCTGGCATTGCTGTGACCTCTGAGGAATGCTGCTATGAATCACACAGCTTTGTTCTCTCACACTGCAAAGCCAAAAACCTGTTTTTTACCTTTCACTGCCATCAGCATTCTCTACCAAGATACAGAAATAGTGCAGGTTTTGTGATCTGATAGGACATAGCACAGTGTACAGATAACATTTCATCAGAGCCCGTTCTCCCAGAATTCCCCTCAATTTCCAAATAAATGGTGATTTGGGCAGAGTTTCACTGGCAAAATGCTGTCAGTAAGTCATTGTTTCTGTGACGAAAAAGTCTTGCAGTTGATGCACATAGTCTCTAATGGGTGCTCATCTCCTTTTATTTATTGATGGAATTATTCCTTCTGGAAACAAACATGGGTTTGAGGAGAAATTGTTTAGCCACTCTCATTTTATTGCATGGAATTCACAGATTGAAGTCCTCTGTTGTAAGCTTACACTTTACCTTGCAGTGTCAACAGTGATGGAACTGTCAACCTCCAAAATTAAACAGGAGGCACCCATAAACATAAGATATAATGAGCCCCAGAAGGAATTCTGCCCAGTGCTTAGATTGTGAGTGTTGTTGGCACAGCCTTGAAAACTGTCTAAATATCTGTTCTATGCATGTGGACATTTTACACTCCTCTGTCTTTACTAGGGAAAAGACACACATCCTGATTTGACTCTGCTGAAGAATAAATCCCCCTAAATACGTCTTACATTTTATGTAGTGTTGTACAAATTCATACCTATCTATTTGCTACATGTCAGACTGCTTCTGTTGATTTCCCCCAAAGTTTTGCCAGTTTGTCCCTACAGCTCAAATAATACTGTCCTGAATTTAACATTGTTATGTTAAACAACGGCAGTGGAGTGTGATCACATGAGAACTACTGCAACTGTTTTATGAGATAAACAAACATCTAAATCAGTTACCACAGCTTGGACTGGTGCAGCAATGAAATGAAGGGGATATCCACCCCGACATTCACTAGCTTATTTTTACTATCTATTAATTACTTTTCATAGGCATCTTTATGCTGTTTCTTTTTCCTCAGACAAATTTCATATAGTTAATTTTTACCCACATTTTTTCTTTCTGGATTTCTTTGCTTCATTCTCAATTCAGCAACATTTCCTAACTCAGTGTCCCTTCAAAGTGTCAGTGATATGCATTGTGTTCCCTCTGATTGTTAATGAAGATGTCAAATACTGCTCTCACTAAATATTCCTTTCTTTATTTGATACACTACCATTAATCCTGATGACTTTTTTTTTTAAGAGCCATTCAGACACCTTTGCATCTTCATGCATTCTCTCAGGAATTCAAGATTAATTTCCAGGTAAGCCTTTACTATGCAACTGTCTGATAAAATATATATATTGTATCTCTTTCAACATCCAGTTTTGTGATTAGATAGGAAAATGAATGATTAGTTTTCCATGTCAGGATTCTTTCTTGACAACCCTGTTGTAATCAGTTTGCACATGTAAAAGAGGTCCAGTGCTTCCCTGAAGTCATGAATTTATTGCACATGTGGTATAAAACAAGAACTAACTTTAAGCCCCAGGTGTGAGGAGGATCCAGGAAGGGTGACAGCAGTGAGGGAAAGTTGTCATGTGGAACAATTAACTTAGTGCTCTCCCAAACAAGTGATTTTTCTCTCTTTTTTTTTTTCCTTCCTGGTGCAGTTTGAGCTCAAGGAAGGAGCAACCTGTTGGCTGAATGAATAGTTTTGCCATGGGCCACTCCTTGTCATTGTATTTCCTAGAGGATTTCAGCATTTTCCCCTCACATGACTAACGTCATACTGAGGATAAGACCCTTGGAGCTTCCAGGACAAGGTTTGGGTTGCATGCACATCCATGGCAGGTTGCATACAATCAGCAAGGCAATCTCAGAGTGGAAAACTTTGTGGTCAAAACTAAGAGGAATTCACAATAAAAATATTTTGCTATCTGAAAGGACAGAATCATTTCATCAAGAAAGGCCAACTTCCTGGGGAAAGAAGGGAAACAAATTCTTGATGAGACCTGTATTAATTTAATTTTTTTTTTGTGAATATCTCATCCTGTTCCTCCCAATATCAGAGGTTTATCTCTTCATGTACTGATTTCAAAGTGACGTGACTCTAAACATCTCATTTATAGTAGGCTGGGAGAAGCCTCCTGGAGTAACCAGAAATCATAGGTTAGAAAGAAGGGAGAAGTGTTGATGATAAGCAGGGTACATGCAGATTTGAATGGACCTCTGGGACTATGAAATCTAGGCATCAAAAGCAAAATAAGCCAAATCTTTAATTCAGTTTGGCCTGTGTGTCAGTGGAGACATCAACTCTGCACCAATCAACTGCATTTTACAAAAAAACAGTCTTTACTAGTACCAAAAGCTAATCACTTCTCCTTTAGCACCTTCACTTTCTATCATTTGACAAAAAGACATTTGATTTCTTCAGCTGCCATAAAATTTGGCAGTCCACTTGCCACAGTTACAGGTCAGACTGGTCAGTAGGCCTCCCATGTGCCTCTTCTGCTTGCGTCTCCTGCAGCTGCTCTGGCTTCCCAGCACACCGTCAGGGGCCTGGGTCACTCAGTCACTGGGTCACTCAGATTTGGCCCCTTCTCCATTTCCCCAAGCACACTAACAAGGGCCATCAGTGCCTCCAAGCCGATTTTAGCCTTGGAGCCTGCAGCTGTGGGGCTGTTCCCCAGACCATTCCCTTCCAGCAGGGCTCCTGTCTGCCCCAGCTGCCTCATGCTCAGCCCGTCGTAGGCTGGGCTCCCTCGTGTCGGGAGCCACTCCACAGTTTCCAGCTGTAGCTTTGGGAAGAGAGAACCAGTGCCAGGACTCTGGCGCTGACTGGAGCCGTAACATGGCCTCCTCCAGAGGACCCCTCCAAGCCACGGCGTTCCGCTCCTCTTCAGCTCCTTCAACACCGGCTGCCACAGCCCCTGACACGGAGCGGCACGGCCGTGAAGCTCCTTCATGCAAAACGCGCACCGCAGGTGCTTCTCCGTCCCCTGCTCTGGCCCGCGGAGCCAGCCCGTGCCCCGACCGGGCCGCTCACAGACGTGGCGGTGACCCGGCAGGGCGGCGGCGACCCGGCAGTGTGGCGGTGACAGGCACTGGGCTGTGACAGGCAATGTGGCGGTGGCCCAGCAGGGTGGCGGTGGCAGCCAGTGTGGCAGTGGCCCGGCAGTGTGGCGGTGGCCCGGCAGGGTGGCGGTGACAGGCAGTGTGGCGGTGGCCCGGCAGGGTGGCGGTGACAGGCAGGGTGGCGGTGACAGGCAGTGTGGCGGTGGCCCGGCAGGGTGGCGGTGACAAGCAGTGTGGCGGTGACCCGGCAGGGTGGCGGTGACAGGCAGTGTGGCGGTGACCCGGCAGGGTGGCGGTGACCGGCAGTGTGGCGGTGACAAGCAGTGTGGCGGTGGCCCGGCAGGGTGGCGGTGACACGGCAGTGTGGCGGCGGCCCGGCAGGGTGGCGGTGACCCGGCAGTGTGGCGGTGACAAGCAGTGTGGCGGTGACAGGCAGTGTGGCGGTGACAAGCAGTGTGGCGGTGGCCCGGCAGGGTGGCGGTGACCCGGGAGAGGTGGCGGTGACCCGGCAGTGTCCCCCGCTCCGCGCTGTCCCCGCCGCTGCCGTTCGGCGCTCCCGCCGCGGGCTCTCCCTGCGGGGGGCGAGGCCAGGCCGGGCCCGCAGCGCCACCTGCTGGCCGCGGGCGGGCACGGCGGCGGCGGGCCCCGGGCGCGGTCCCGGGCGCGGTCCCGGCTGCTCCGGGCGCCGCGGGGCGGCGAGAGGCGCTTCTGCTCCTCTGGCCAGCGCTGTCAGAACCGCTAATCAGCTAACGAGGGTGTTCCACCCTTACAGACAGGCGGCTGGGGACTGGTTATTAGTGGGATTCTAAAGAAGAAAAACTTTGCGATTCCCATTCTCCTGGTGTATTAATAAACTGCAAATTTTATGATATGGTGATACTTTTTGACACTTGAGGATCCATTAAAGCATAGCGAAGGTGTCACATTCCAGACAGTTCGCCCCGGTATGATTTAGACACCTCAGTAAGAGCTGCAGGAGGGCTCGTCCATGATGGCCTCAGGCTCACACATTGCTCATGCCCTTTGCATCTTCAGTGCGTCTCAGTAGCACCAGCGAGAAGCAAAACTACAAAAGAAGATGAGAGGGCTGCAGATCTCGTTTCTCCTCCTCCAATTCTCATTTCACCTTCTCCAATTCTGAGTTTCTAAACTGAATCAACTCCAGAGGAATTGCTCATCATTTAAACCAGGGTGAGAGCAAAGCCACAGGTTTTCTGGTCCAGAGGTGAGACATGAGATGGTTGTAACAGAGGGAGTGGGGAGTCCTGATGAAAAAGATCTGTTGCTGACACTGCTGCAATGGAGACTGGAGACTGAACAGGGAAGACCAGGGCAGTCTTGGGATGGGGAGTGAAGGCGGGATCAGGGGCCAATCGCATGTCAGTGCAGAACATTGCCTGTTTATTCAGGTGAGAAGGGTCAGGAGCTCCAGTCGAGCTGGGTGGTGATTCTCAGGGCTGTTTTCTAAAGCAATTTTTTCTTAGGAACACAGGAATAGGCACACTGTATCAGGCTTAGCCATCCAATCCACTGGCCTGGCCTGACACTGACTCATTGCACGTGCGGCAGAGAGAGGCATGGGAACCCTCTTGTGTCAGTGCCTTGCAAATACCTGCTTCATTTCTGTGCCCTAAGCAGGGACTAGACACCAAGGCAAAGGGTTTGTTCTAATCCATTTCAGCAGCTGCATGTGTAGGAGCATTGTCCAGTTCCTGTCTGAGATTGCTAGCTATGGTTCTAACTTCTCTAGGTAACTCATGAGGGCCTAAGGATGCTGAAGTTCAGGTCATTTGTGCACACTCCTTCCAGCCTCTTTCCCTAGCTTCCCACACATGACAGCAAATACTTCCTCTGTTGCTCATTAAAGTGCTGGATTCTCATCCTATCACCCAGTTTCTATCCAGTGGGTGATGGTTCACATTGCACGCTGTGTTCTTAAATGCAGAAACAGATGCTGTTCATGTATATTTCATTGAGCCGACCTGTTATGCAAACCCAGGCAGTGACTACTAATAAAGCTGGCAAATTCCTTTGTCCATAAATTCGTGACGTGCCCTACATTCTGCCTCCATGCTGCCATACACATCCCAGCCCTTCTGGTTAAAGCAGCTTCTCCTTGGCAAATGTGACAACTGTTAAAATATGTTACATTATCTGTAGAAGTCACGTGTTCCCTCTTTCTAAATGAGTTAATGCAGCTACAGTTTAAATTTTTTTAAATAATCCATTACCTGCTTAACTGATTAGGTGTTGACATTGATTTCATTTGAGCATGTTGAGGAGGTCTTGTCAGACCTTGTTAAGCTAGAAATGCTTCTGCCACCACTCATACATGACAGCAGCCTCATTTTCTAACTTAATGGCATTGGCTTTATTAGGAGTGCATTTGCCATCATTCATCTGTCCAATCAGAGCTCTACAGCACTTGGCAGGAGCTGCAGCAGGGAACATTTCTCTTCTGTAATGATATGTAGGTCAGTCATCCAACTCAGTATTTAGCCTCCACTGGGACAGGTATGATGGCATGAAGCCAGCCACAGGAATTTGCTCTTACAGGCAATTTAAACAGAGTTGAGTGCCCTCTAACTCAACTATCCAGAGGTCTTAGGACCTTAAGTCCACAGTCACAAAGGTTGTGAGTGTCTAGCACCACCCTTGTTTCATTAAAGATAGATGCATCAAAATTGAATATCTATGCTGTTGGGCCATAGGAACTATCAGGGATTGCTTTCCCTTTTAAAAAACAACCTTTTATTAGGAAAGCTCACAAAAGTTTTGCATAGCTCTTATGACATCAGAGTTTAGTTCGTTCAGTATGGAGGATCTGTTGTCCTTTCTCATCTCTCATGCTCCCACTCCCTGCCCTCACTCCATGCTCTGAGCTCACCCCAGTCCAGAGGAAAGAGTGGTTATGTAGCAGTGCAACATTATTTAAATATATGCCAATATAGTCACTCTCAGCATATGGCTCCAAATGCCCTCATGTCCAATGACAGAAGGAACAGATTTCCTTTTCATGCTCAAAGCTTGACTTAGCATCCTTAACAGACAAATGACAGCTGACCAAAAAATATCTATGCAGAATTGGACACCTTATTAATATCTACACAGGAATGAGACTAAATGTAACCCATTTAGCAGCTCTCAGGTCACCAAATCCCCTCTATATTTACAAAAACCTACACAGTACAGTTCATTGGTCAAGACTTGGTCCAGGAGGGTTGAGAACTCAAGCATCTGGTAGCAGCAAAGCTGAACATTCGCAGTTCTTGCTGGATTCAGGTAAGACCAGGTAAGACAAGGTGTCACAATGTGAAAATTCAAAACTGCTGCAGTCTCAACTGATATTGAGGCATGATGCTAGACTGCAAAATCTTGAACTCCATTGCCACAAAAGGAAAAGACAGGCCATACTTTCATGTGGAATTCATATCTCCAAGACATGTTTTGTCCTGCATACTATCAAAGCCTGAACAGGGATACAGAATGAAGTAATTTTCTACCTGTCTTTCAGTACCCAACCTATTTTCTTCTATCATGTGGCCAATAGTTCTGTATGTTCATTATAGCTGTGAGGATGTCTCTTCAGAGCTGATGCCTGTATTGCATCATGCATTAATTAGTGAAGTGTTTGACTAGGAAACAGGTAGAGCTTTGTAACTCAATGGCAATCTAAATCCAAGAAGAAGGAAGCAGACAACACTGTGGGTAGTTACATGCTACAGAGAAGTTCAGAAAGCCCAAGGCACAGGACATATAAACCCTACTGCAGTATAAATACTTCTGTTACTTCGACCACAAAAAAATATCCTAAGTCTAGATTGTCTGAACTGGACCATGACAACTTGGCTCAGGGGTGCATTTAAGTTCCAGAAGAAAGCCCAAGGTACCCAGTTTTTAGCACCACCAGACTCTCAGGCCACCTCCATGCTGTGCTTCAAAGCACCCTGTCAGGCTCTGTCTGTGCTAGCAGAGCAGAAAAAGGGCAACAAACAAAGGGACAGGCAGGAGCTAAGGGCAGGCTGGGGCTCTGCCCTCCCAGCTGCACATTCTGCCCTTAGTGCAGGATTGTCCTTGCTCTTGCCCTCCTTCCTGGCCTTGTGACTTTGCATTCCCAGCTATGCAACAAGCCAGCCTCAGCAAAAGGGAGGAATGTGGCACTGACACAAGTGCCTGAGAGACTGGAGGAAGCTTCTGGGGTGTAGAGTCACAACACTTCAGTGCAGTGATAGCCTATATTCTAATATTCTAATATTCTAATGTTCTAATATTCTAATATTCTAATTCTCAGGTGACTGAAAGCATCTGATGTTGTGAAGCAGAAAGAGGTTTTCTGCTGCCCTTCATCTAGCATATTTTGTCTCTTCACATTTTCCCACACAAACACACCAGCTTTTTGGATTCTCTTTCCGAGACTCCATCTATTAACTGTGCATTTGGTCTGTCTGACTCATTTAGATGCACTGAGTCTTCTTTCTGGAGCTAAAGGGACTTGTAGTTAAGTATTGCTGTTCCTAAATTAGGTGATTTGGATCTATTCGTACGTAAAAAATTACTGGATAAATTTACCTTCATTAGGATCAACTACTATGTTGCTGCCTTCTGGGAGAAAAATGGTCAACCTGTCTGAGGAAAGATATTTCAAATTGCTTATGGTTTCTAGCTGCATATATGAATTCTAAATCATGGTCCAAATTTACCCTGAGTCCAGGTTTGTAGTACTGCTGTCTTCAATGACATTGCACAGTGGAATTTTCACAGGAAGTCTATGAAAACCTACTTTAGGTGAGGGGCTAAAGGTCTGGGAACCCACCCTCTCACAAATATGTTCCTAAATCCTACACAATGAAAAGTCTTTCAGAAATATGAACCCCTTACAAAGATGAAAGTTTGCCAGCCAATATTTTTCTCATTTTCAGGTGGCTGTGACCAACAAAGAGTAAGGTGGCAGGAGAGCCTTGGGATTAACACTCAGCAGACCCTGTTCACATCCCAGCTGTCTCTTATTCCCATACCTCTTGTCCAGTCTAAAGGAAGTAACTGGATGTGTCTGGGAGGTGCTGATCTGCACAACAGCCATTTTGTCTGGGCATTCATGACAGCTGCCAGACAGCCAGAAATCCAGTAGATTCCTGGTGGAACCTAGGTAGGGCTGTGGGCTGTCTCTAAAAACAATATAGTCCTAGCCAAAATGACAGATCTGGCAGGTTTGTGTTCCTCAACTGACTGTGTGCATCTTACTGTGTACATAATTCATACAACAGGGTCAGAATTTGTGAGATAGGGACAGTAATTATTTCTTTTTCTCTGATCCCCTCAGGTTGTATACTTTTTCTCTCAGAAGAAAACTGTAGGCTACACTGGCTATGAATAGCCCTGATCCCATTTGGGACCTCTAGATGGTACTGTAATATAATAATATAGTAAACTAACAGATGGATATTTCTAAAAAAAATGGCCATTTTGCAAGAATATGCCACAAAAGGAAGCAATGGGTTAGCCAAGTTCTAGCTTCCATAGCTGGACTGTATAAAATATATGTAATGAGCAAACATAACCAAGAGGAGGATTTTTGCTTATAAGACATACCTGATGGAAAGTCTAACCTACGCTAACCCTCTCACGTTGTACAAATCCACTCTCTGTACCCATCCTTAAATACCTTCCAGCTTCAAAAAAGCCAAGCATAGAAAATGACCTCTTGTTACAGAAGCCAATGCATCCTCAGTGGGTGACACAAAAGTCAGTTTTCTCTGCTTTGCAATGGGCTTTCTTTGGCAGTCCCTTTGAACACAGGTAACTGTCAGCAGGAGGCTATCACACCCTGCTCCAGAGTTTCTGTAGAAAGAATTTCAGACATTCAAAATCCCTGAAAAGGGAACACCCCTGTCAAGGGAAGCCTTTGAAGTGACACTAAACATATATTTATAATTACAGATGAGGCGATATAGTATGCACAAGGAATAAAGACATGCAGCGTGTCCTAGGGGCATGGCAGGAGAGGTGACATGCATCATGAAGCCTTGTTAAACTGCTCACTGGGGCTGAGGAAACCTGAGGCTGGTGTCTCCTATCACTTTGCATGTCACAGTGCAATCCTTTTGTTTGCAGGAGTGTGCACACCTCGCATGCACTATTGATATCCCTTAAACCCATGACAGAACTCTTAGGCCTACCTCGAGAAGGGAATGAAATCTTGTTCACAGACCCAGCACAGATGCCAGAAAGGATGCAGAGCAGATTTTTAGGTAGCTCAGCTCAGTGTGCTCCCTGTGAGAGGCCTGAACTCAGGCAAACAAGCCCCAGGAGGATCGCTTGGAAAGAGTTAGAGACTTGCTGCCATTTGCCTGGAAGGCTTGGAGAGAAAAGCAAAGCCAAAAACAGCCAGAACGTATACGTTTCTATTTAGAGATCTAGTTGTCTCCATCTCTTTGTGTGTGTGCACATATGCATGCAAGAGTGATTATGATCTCAGAATGAAAACAGTTTATTAAAGCAGTCAGTTTTTTCATAGTAGGAAAACGTGTGTACACACACACACATATATATATATTTCCTCACAAATGTATATTTGTGCATGGACATTTCCCATGCATGAACATCTGCAGCACTGACTCCCTATTCAGGAAAATGCATGGCTGTTATCTTTTATTATATATCACAAAAATGCCTGAGTGAGTGTCCCTAGAGAGTCAGTGCCCCCCTTATCTATTGGAGAACAGAGATTTACCTCTACTACAAGTACTAGGCACTTGGTTCCAAACCCAAAGGATCAATAGCTCCCTACTTATACCCTCAAAGATGATCTGAAGACACATGTGTATGCGTACAGATGTCCAGATGAAAAGTTCCTTCCATCTCACCCCATAACTGTAAGAAAAAAACTGAGTTACAGCTTTTAGCCAAACTGAGTTAAAGGCATAGTGAGTAAACATTCCTGTAGATTGCATTAAAATCACAGCATTTGCCTCACTGAGGGATCTGCCTGTGGCACCTTCAGTGATTTTCCTTTCCTAGGAATGAAGAAGGCTACAAATAGCAAAGTTTGTCTTCAGCAAGTGACATCCATGATTATTTAAACCATGCTTTCCTAGAGTGCTTTATCCCAAGGGAGGGCACACATGATGCCCGAAAGTGATGCATTTCCTGTGCAAATCTGATTAGAGGGGTCACTTCTTAGATGAAGTGTCCATCTGAACTACACATTAACAACTGCTAAACAATAGATGGCAAGAATCCCTGACATACTGGTACTTCTCATTTCTGTTTCATACGTTCCTCTTTACCCATAGAGTTTAATTGACACTGCTCTTTGTGTTTTGCCTGCCAGTTTTGATCAAGCCTGTATAAAGAAGGGTGCATGTTTCAACTACCACAGCAGGACCATTTTGAATCAAATACAGGTTTGCAGGAAAGCTTTGGTGTATTATTTGATGGTAAATTTATTTTAAATCTTCAGGACTGCCATTATGAGGTAGGATGCCACATACTGTTTGGAACAGTAATTGAATCTGAGTGCAAATCATCCTTTATATAGCAATGCTTTTCTCTCCTCCTCTGCGCATGTGGAATATGTTTGTTTTATTTTGGGGCTCAAGATTTTCTAGTCAATACTTTGCAGTCAGATATGACTGTCTCCCAAAAAACTAAGGCTAAACCGTGGTCTTCTTCCTCACTTTCCTTGTCTTACACAACAGCCACCCTGAGTATCTCTACACAGCTTTCCAAGTGGTATTTTGACAGGACATCCACTCAGAAAAGTATCCCATCTACACAGGTTATTCTGGGGAGCAGCTAAGGTTGATGAACAGCTCATGTGAAACTTAAACCCCTTTGTCTTGAAGGTAATAGCCTGTTCTTCCCTAAGGGATGGTTAAAAACAGTCTAATTTGCAGCACAGCTTGTCCTGCAGACTCAATAGAGATTCGTCTGGTCATCTCCAAGGCCTTTTGAAAATATTAAATGGTAGACACTGGACAAAGATTGTCAATGTGTTCCCCAAAGAGACCTCTCTGGTACCTGTCTAGAAGGCAGAAAGAATTTAAAGGCACCTGTGTCCATAGAGCAACTATATAGGTAGGAAGTGAGGAGCAATATGAACTCTGAGACTTTTGTAGGACCGCACAGCTGAGGCATAGAGCACACACAGCCCCTGGAGCTATGCAGATCTGTAGAGGCCCAGGGCAATGATGTCATCCTCAATGTTTTCACACACCAGCCTCTTTCACAGCACAAAGCAAACTTACCAGGAGGTGAGTCCGCACTGTTCTGCTCCCCTGCCATGTTAGCACCAGAGCCTCCTGCGGAAATCTGGAGAGCTCCCTTTATGCTCTTCCCCAAAGGGTATCCACACACATTACAGACAATTTTTATCTGGCATGCTTTGCTCCATTTGGGACAGCTAGAGGACAGAAGGAGAATGCAATCCAAATTTGCTATCAACTAGAAAATAGGTGTAGAACAGACAGGACCTAGAGGCTTAGCCCTTTAGGAACACAAATGTTCCTAAAGAGTTTTCCCAAACAATTTCTCTGATGTAAGTGTCCATATGAAAATTTGATTTTTATAAGGAGTTCATCACATATTATGAATGTCCCATCATTTTTTGAGAATATTTCTGTCTTTTTTATGCAGTCCTGCGTGAGCCTTAGTGAGGGAAAACAACATCCTATTAACAAAAAACATAAGATGATTTTGTAACGTGATTTTTTTATAAATCCTCTGTTAAGATATCATGGTGATCAGTTTTGTTGCACAGTAACTTTTAAGAAACTTTCTCATAGATCTAGACTGAACCAATCAGGTCAGCTACAAATATTAAATAAATCTATAATTCCTTCCTAAAAGATTAACACGAAGTACTTAAAGACTACAGGCTGTAGACAAGAAAGTGAAACAGTCATAGTGGGTACAATCTACCAGAAATTAGTATTTTTTAACTTCGTCATTGGTTAGTGAAGCTTGAACCATTTCCAGGAAGCCTCACATTTTTAGCAATTGTTTAGTGAAACATGAGCTGGTTTTAAAGCCATTTTTTTCTAGAGCATCATATTATATATACTTTCTTACTATATAATCACATTTTATAGTATTTATTTTAACAGATTTAAAGCTTATTACAAATATTGCTCTTTCTTACACACTGGTATTTATTCATTTTGGGAAAAACCTCTAATTTCAGTTTTAAACAAGCACAGCTAACTTCTATTAGTATAGTTTTATGTTTTGACCAGTTATAACAAAACTGCCTCCAAAGCATGTGGAATAAAAGTCCTATACATGAAGATTTGCTCTGGTGTTCTTCACTGCAGTCCTAACATGTCTGACATAGCTGATGTCTGACTGAAAGCAAACATCTACTTCTCCTAATTGGGATAATACAGATATGATGTGACATTAACACATTACTTTGATTGTACCTTCAGAACATTTGTTTTGATCTTCTCCTGTGGTTGTTTTCTTGCTCAAAGAAGCCAAGAAAACATCTATCCATATATCCATAGCACTGTCTCTCCAGCTACTGAGTATTGGAAGGCCCTTGTATTATTGGCCTGTGGTCTGCTTCCATCGTCTCTGTCACTGTTTCCAGGTGTTCCACCTACCTTCCCACACCAGCATTAGTGTTTTTGTGTCACCCAGGATGTCTGATGCTTCACTGAAACTGACCCCCTAAAAAATAATAAAATATTTTTATGATGAATGAAGCTGCACACCAAAAAGAAAAAGGAGGCATAGTAATTAAATTATTAGCCAGTAATTAAATTATGCCAATAAAATCACAGAATTGACTTCTTGTAATCTTTTCTCTGAAAGTGAATAAGATATATCTAACAATAGCTACTGAGAATCTGGCCCTGTACACATACATGAAACACGTTCCCTGCATAATTCCTGTAATCACATTTCCTTGTGAGCTTCCTGCTTCATTTTGGCTGATATCTAAATGATATCTCCTTTATTTTTTCTGAAATCCTTATTCTTCTTTGTCAGATGTCTGTGCATCTCGTTACTGGCTGTATTTCTCTAATATGAAAATGCTGCATTCCCATAAGTAAAACTAGGGGAGTGATTTATGCATTTTTCTGCATGAAAAGGCCCCTTGTGTGCTTCACATGTAAAGGCAGAACAAAGCAGATCTCTACGAACATTTGTTTTCCTTTTAGCAGTTATTGCCATAAAAAGAGTCAGAATGAAATGAAACAACTTAATGTTTTGTCCCCTGTCCAGCTCTGGTGCCTGATCTGGTTTCAGCTGTTATAATTACAGGTCTCTTTCCAAATACATGAGAACGGACTCCGGCCCCTGAAGGATTACAGCTCGTTCAGTGGTTCCCACAACTTTGGACCAACTGGTCACAGTCCATCAAGCCAGCCATGTGTGTGCTCCACTTCTTAATACTTTCTGCAGCCCCAGGTGCAGAGCACTCACGATGGCCTCGAGGACCACCCAGTTTTTCTGCACTGCAGCGGTGGAGCCACTGAAACAAGTAACCTGACAATCACACCCTATAATAAATTAGATCTCTTTGGCCAGGAGTTCCAGCACAGCTGAGCTAGTCAGATGCGCTCATCCTTAGGCGTTTCAGGAGCAGTCTGAGGGGAGTTGTGGTTGGCTCCACTTCTGGTTTTGTTCTTAGGTGTCAAACAAAGCCAAAAAGCAGATAGCTCTTCTAAATAATATTATACAATTTCTGAAAATTAAAACAGCAATTATGAATCCATTTGGTAAGTGGATTTGAACTGCACACTGGAACATTTATTCTGCAAGGAGCATAGTGACTGGTAAAATTTCCATTTGAGACTCTCTCTTTGGACACAGGACAAACATCATAGGAAGCATCTCTCTGCCATATCAGTGTGTTCCCAGACCACCTGAAGAATCCATAGGTGGGAGCCTGATTTCAGTCGTGCTTTCTGCTTTTTGCAGTCCTCATTACTCAGGTAGAACTGACAGGCACAGAGGTGTTGGATGAAGCAATAGTTTGACCAGGAGACAACTTTTCCAGTGCTGAAGGACTGCTGACGTGTATCACACAACATTGGAATGCTTCAGTTCAGCTGTGCTCCATCCCACACAGCCAAGTGTGTCCAGTTAAATCCCACAACAGGAACTCAAATGAGTACTTCAGAGCGTAGGAATTCCAGCAGGTACATATTGCCCTTCTCCATGGCTTATCTACCCAGCTCTGGATGTGGGAATTTTTGAGCTCAATGTTGAATCCAGATCATCATTTTTAAAGCCTACCAGCAGACCTATCATCCATGAGGACATATAATCCTTTTTGGACTTCCTTTACGCTTTTGCCATATATCATATTCTGCACCAGTGAGTTCCTCAGTTTAGTTTTGTGATTTCTGAAGAAAAGAACTTCCTTCACAGGGTCTTATGTTTGGCAATAATTTTCATTGAGGGTCTCTGTGTCTTTGTGATGTTAGAAATAATTACTATGTCCACACTTTTCACCTTCTTTATGCTCTCCATCCTTTTCAAGTCCTTAGTGCACCCTAAGGGTCTTTTCAATTTCTCCTTAAACAGAAACCATTTCCTATTTCTCATCAGACTTTTTACCCTCTCTACATTTTTTTTCTTAAACTACATCGGGTTTCTTAGTATGAAATGCCAGAAATGCAGGAGACATTTGAGGTGAATTCAAACACAGACATAATTATATTTTCTATCTTCATCTGTCTGTATTCTTTCCCTAGTAACTCAGTTCCTAGTCTTGGTATTGTCAGATGTAAGAATGTCTCTTTCTTTTGCTGATGTTGATAGTGAAAATTCTGATCTGATTTCCATGAGGACAGGTTGGACCTCTAGCCCAGAACTCCTCCAGTGGCCCTGCACTAATCTCCTGAGTTATCAGGCCACCTATCAGTACTCTGTTGTTCAGCCTTTTGTTCATCTGAGGAATAGGTCTGCATGGATACCATGACAGATCAATGATTCTGGGCTTCTCTTGAGAGAAAGGGAATAATTTGTCATTGCTAATGGCTTGTTTTGTGTATTGATCTTCTTACCTCCTCCTGACACGTGGCTCTACTTATGAGGAACTCAGAAATACCTCCCATAAAAACCACTTTATTTTTGGATAGAACTGAATATGTTGGATATAACAGTTTTAGGTCCTTCTAGTCAAGTGGGATTATTTTTAGCTGTGCCCTGACTATTTAATGACCAACTAAAAACCTGCCAGCTGATGTTAGTGTAATTCTTACAGACACAAGGGTGCAAGGTCAGAACATTCATCCTGTCTTCCACAGCCAGGTGCCATTGCCCACTCCAGCACTCTTGAAATTATTAATAACTGAACTCCAAAGCCTGACACTCACATGATGATGTGAGAATTGCAGGGTTCATTTTTAAAGTAATTTTCTTTTTCCCATCACACTAGAAATTATAAAGAAAATCTTCCCTCAAACACATTTTTATGTCTCAGAAAAACACAAGGATTAAAGTGAACAGCTTTCCTATTGGTAGGTTTAACCTCCAAAGCAGGTGTGTATTGAGCTTTTGGGATCTACAGGAAGGTGATACTGGGAATGGCAAGCTAGCTCTGCCACTGTCTGTGACACAGTTCCTAGTAGCTTCATTGTGAATATGGTTTTACTCAAGGGCTTTACCAGCTAAGCAACTGTTACTCTATGTACAATTAGAGAGTGCAGGATGTTGAGTGCCAAGCTTTTCTGGTAATTTCTGCTTAGCATCTGCACAGACAGGCATAGAAAATGTCACAGTTAAGGCACTAGCTTTGATTGTTGTCTTTGGGTTAGCTGTTTTGTTTACAAAGGTAGAAGGTAGGATGAATAGTTTCTTCTAGCTCCTAACTTTATTCCCAAGAGAAGTAGATTTCAGGGGGATTGGTTTGAAGAGCAAATGCATACATCTTCACAGGATCAGCACCTAAATTCCTGCAATTCTTCTAACAGAGCAATTACTTTTCACATTTGATTTTAACAATGTTAATTCCCAATTCAATTAACATCGCCACTATTTTCTCTTGACAATTTCATGGCAAGCCTATAGGGATCCCATTAAAATGTCATTATATTGCTGCTGTGTTGTAAGACTTCAGTGGGAAAACAATTTCAGTGCAAGTCTACAGAGATCTTGTGATGAAGCTGTTAGAATGTAAAATGCAAATAGCGTCAATTATTTCAGTGTGAGCCTGTGGAGTCCCAATCCTGATGTCATCATGACATGAAGTTGAAAAGAAAAACTCTTCTAATCTTCATGTATGAAGACACCAGAATGATGTGAGAATTAAGGGAGAAAAAGAAAGACAGAAAGGGACAAAATGCTTTTAATGCATTACTACAGTGATGTGAGACAAAAACAGAATTTATTGGTCACGTATAATAATTACTGTGTGACCGTGGCAACCCTAGTCCTGAGCCTTCCATATATACAGTCCTCTAATCCTATAAGCAGAGGGTTTACACAACTGCAGTATAGTGACAGGGAGTATTTTTAGATCCCTTCAAGGAAAGAATCCATTCCTGCTGCACATATTCTGAGCAGAATGTAGTTTCCCACAGCTTCCCCACGAAACACATAAGTACTCCTTAAATCCCTGGTAAGTCTTATCACGCCTGTACACTTCATCTGTGTAATTCTCTAGAAATAATTAGAAGAGAAGGATCACCAAGCCCTGAGGCTGGACCCCCACTGTGTGCTACAGGCAGCTCCAAAGCTGCCCTGATACCAGGCGCATCAGTCACGCAGACAACAAACCCGTGAAAGGAGGCTCAGATGTAGCTCAAATGTGCCCTGTGGAGCTCATGTGACATTGGTCCTCCCAGCACATGGACAGAGGGGGGCTTGGCTCCCTGGATGCTGCCTGCATGGAAGTTGCCTGGATGGTCACTTGGCTGCCCTAAACCCTGCAGTTCCCTGGTGTGGCAGAGACAGCCACGGGGCCTCCCTGGGCAAGGCTGGGAGATGGCTGAGTGTACAGAGATGGGTCATTACAGCCTGGGTGAGTGAAGGCAGCAGGACTAGCCCCAAAGACAAGAGTTTGCTGTGCTTGTTTGAGAGGGGGAATGCAGTCACTATGGGAACAGATAGAACAGCACAGAAAATTGTATGAATAAGTGTGAGAATAAGTGACTGAGTACAGTATCTAAAAGGCATCTTTCTGTGCTGTGCCAAGCACAGATGTTTTGGTTTGTAGAGCCTGCAT
The DNA here is from genome assembly GCF_901933205.1 of Camarhynchus parvulus. Classification (NCBI taxonomy): domain Eukaryota; kingdom Metazoa; phylum Chordata; class Aves; order Passeriformes; family Thraupidae; genus Camarhynchus; species Camarhynchus parvulus. The sequence goes on along the minus strand of NC_044573.1, from coordinate 25,837,679 downwards.
CCCCATATTTTTGTGCACATATACTCAACTCCATTTGCCAAAGGTCTACAAGAAGTAGAACCAAAGTAAAGGTCTTGAAGTAAACTCCAAAAAAGTGATCCAGGTTTTCGGTCAAGCTCTTTGGATCATGATCCAAACTCATCTGGTCAATGACAGGCTCCAAAATTAGTCAATCTGTTGATACGGGCTAAGGATGTTGATGACTGTAACCAACTCTTCTGCCACAAAAGATATGACTCTGAAAGGACAACCCCAATTTTAAATTAATGATTGCTTTTCCAGAAAATTGTCATCATTGTCACCATCACTCCTGACCAGACCCAGAACCATCAAGGGCTTCAGTACACACCCAGGAATCCAGAACTGAGGGAGAAATGGGATTTCCTCTTTTCCTTCTTCTTCTTTTTCTTTCCTAAAGACAGATTTGACTGTTCACAACTGTGGATCAAACGAGCTCTATGAAGATTTTCAGAAACACAAGAGTCCTGAATGGCAAAGTGCTATCTTAGGAAATATCTCATAACTACCCTAGGAGAGTTGATCTGACCATATCCAATGTGTGGTTCCGTGTACCTCCATGCACTCAGGATGGCATTTCCCAGGAGACACAGCAGCAGCAGCACCATGTATGGAGTTGCACCTGCAGAAGTCCATAGTAAATAATTCTGTAGATCTACAGTGCTTTCAAAGCAAAAAGGCTGAGTTAAAGGAGCTGTAATTGCCTTATGTTTCTTAACATCTGTGCAGTGAATCAAGCCTCCTACTTTGTTTATTCTTGCTCTGAAGCCAGATATATTCTCTGCAAGCAGATTTTTTTTGTAAGGATGCACAGTTACCAGAAGTGTTTCTACCTCACCTGAACATGACACTGGTATCATCTATTTACAGAATCACTGACACTGAAAGAAATCTCAGAAAGGAATGACAGTATGGAGACTGGATGATTAAAAACTCCTTTTAACTACTTATTGAAGTGTGAAAAGGAAAGTATTATGGTAACACCTCAACATCTTTCTGCTGATATTGCCAAATCATGGCAAGGCTGTGGTATGTTATGTAGGCTGCTATGGTTCACCAATGCTCAGAAATCTTTATTTGCAGCTCATCCTCCTGGCTACCACTGGCCTAAAGTACCTATTGGGGGTTTTGTCCTCATTCTGCTAGGATGCACTGAAGATAGCTAGTGGCTTGACAGCAAGATTAGAAGACTTTTACATTCTCTTTTCTGAGCCACGTATGAGGCAACAAATGTATGATATCCTCTGGTTTTAGAGTTGTGGAATTCCTCCCCAAGGACGCCCCTGATGGGGAGAGCCCTAAAAAGTCCTGTGTCAGTATTGAGAGATGAACAGGAGTTTTGGTTTTTTGGTCTTCAGTTTGTTGTTTATTTTTCTCTTATCAGAAGTTCAGCACACCGTCTACATCTCAGACTTAGCATACAAAGAGAAGGCACCAAAAGTCACAAGACACACAGATTCAAGGTCTTTTAAAGCTAATTTATCCAATTAACTCTTAGAATGTACTTCATTTCTACCTTTCTACTGATAACTAATTATTTGTCTGTCCACACAACATCTGCATTGCGGCTCTTTCTAACCAATCACTCTGTGCCACCAACACCGCAGAAAACAGAGTAGATGAAGAACAAGAAGGAGATCAGACAACGCCCAAAATCCTCCATCTTGTCTTCAACCTACCTCCATACTAAAAACCCCAAACCCCGAGGTTTTCACCCTGTGATAAACTATACTATTATCTATTTCACACACTCGTAGAGTCCAATTCATCCCAAAATCTTGGAAGATTTCTCCATGGACAAAGGTTAAAAGCAGTGTTCCCCTGGGGATCAGGACTTCTCAGGACAGGAAGAGAAATATTCCCTGTGCCCTGGGTTCCCACACAGAGTGGTTGGTGTTATCACAATCTCCCCAGCTGAGCAGCTCCTGCAGTTGGTGTCAGCTGCCATAGCTGTGAGTTGGTCCCAAGAGTCACATCCTATGGGCAGACTTTGTTACTTACAGTTGCTCCAGCCTTTGTGGATAGACAGAGCCCAGGAGGGTCTGCATCCCGGCTGACTTCTTTCTGCACTGTAAGTAATACAGGCTTATTGAAACATTCTTAATCTGCGTAATCAGGACAGATGATTAATATGACCAGATTTACTCATAAAATTTCTCTCTCTCCTACTTCTGTACTCCCAGACCTCCTCTGTGTACAGCCTCTTCTGCAAAGTATTTTGCTATTTCTGGGTCTGTTCCAAGACAGAAAGCAGAAGAGCACCAACACTGCTTAGGATTAGCTGAGTTTAAAAGCAAACACCTGAAAAACAAAACTCAGACAACCTATACTGTATCTGAAAAGTTTAGTTTCCTAGAGGTTATTTAACCTAAACCAGTTTACCTGTCTCCTCCCTCTTTGAGTTTATTTTCCACAGAAATTAGTAGAGATGGTAAGTGATAACTCTTTGCAAGACCTTTACAAATGAACCAACATCCCAAATTTGCACTGCCCAGGGATGGTATTGCAAGTTCAGCTTTCACAAAAATGCCTGCAGAGCAGGGTGGTTTGTGGAGCCCGTGTGAAATTCATCAGGCTGGAGCAGGTCTAATGAGAATCAGATAAAAGGACAGCTAAGAGGTGCCCTGGCTCTGGATAGCTGGCTGCCAACAGCCACTTTTGCCACAGAATAGAACAAATAAGGCTAGAGGGATGCCAGAGGGCACAGAGGGAAGGCAACAGGAGAAGAAAGTTGGAGGTGGATGCCAAGGCACAATGTGGAACAAATCCACTGAGTGATACTCTTCCTGCTCCTATCAAGCAGAAAATGATAATATCTCAGATGCTTCCCTTCCCACAGGGGTTATTATCCCTGTTGTCTACTCCTATGAACCTCCTTCCTCTCTCCTCTTTCCCCTGTCATCAAGAAGTTCTCAGTCTGTTGGCTAGGACATGATGCATCCCCACCCATACCCACTCAGACTTGGAGAGGGGTGAAGGGGAAAAGGGACACTCTCGGACTGGACGTCCTGCCCCAGGGCTGCACCGGACTCTTGGGTACAATCCCAGCACAATCTGGTTCCTCCCCAGGTCAGAAAACCATAACAGATTCATGTGGGCCTGCTGGGACTAGATGGCAGGTCCTGTGCTCTCCTGTCTTACTACAGGGCTCAAATTTACATCAAGTGATTTGTCAGTGGTTTCCTGCTAGCATTTGGCTTTTCTCTTGGCTTTGCTTCCCACTCTGTTAACTGTCCTGACAAATGAAAGTCATTCTGAAACTATGTGGCTTTGTAATTATTATCTTTGGTAAATGTTTTGAAAGCTGAAGAGTTGCTGTTTGCTCCCTCACAAGCTGCAAATGCCTGCCAGAAGTTCAATTTAACTGTCAACACCTCTGCTCATGAACTTAAATATTTTGGAATCTGTCTTTATGGTTACATATATTAGCATGTTCTGCTTTCTGTAGGACAGACAACTGCTTGCTAATAAGAATGTGCTCCTGTTTAGTCATGTTTCTTTATTTAAGGCTGCTGCTGAACCAGTCTTTATCTCTGTGCTAGAATTCATGTCAGAAATAGGTTTTCTGAGTTCCTCTTCCTTTAAGTACTGGTACCTTAAAAAAATCCAGATGCTGGAAAACCTCACTGCTGACATTGCTACCAGCTTTTTGAAGTTGGAATGGCAATGCCTGGAAAAACATGTGATAGGTCTCTCCCATTTCCATCAGTACTTTCATGCACAGATACAAGCATGTTTGGTAACTGCAGGGGAAGAACTTGTGAGCACTGAAATAGGCACAATGACACCCAGGTGGAGAAACAGATTGAGAATGGAGGTTTAATAGATGTATTCAGCCTGTAAAAGATGAATCAACCTCTGTGTTTCCCTGCAGTAGATGGCAAACCCTGTGTTCTCTTCTTTGGAAATCAGCAGGTTATATTGACAGGAAATTGGTACCTTGGGTGCTTTTGAAAAATCTCACTAAGATTTAGGTCTTCAGACTGATGCTCAACTCCATTGATTTTAGATACAATTAGAAACCTGTGTGATCTTGAGATTCAGGGCCACAGAAAGATTTTAAAAAATGCTAATGCACCTAGCTGCCTTTAATTTCACATGAGAAATTGCATCTACATCTCTTAAATTTCAGAAAACCAAAGAAACTCAATCCAATCTCATTCCTATGCATCCTCTGTCCTTATAAGGAGTAGGAATAGGAATTATTTGTGGTGGGATATACTCAGACCTCACTGGGTTTGGCAGGGTTAATAGAGGAGGCTAAAAGGATTCAGTGCACATTAACCTTCAAAATATAATGGGAACTGGGTATGACCCTTATTGGAAATCCCAGAAATTGCTTGTAAACTCTGTATTAAGCTCCTCTTCATGAGGATATTCCTAATGTACATTCCCAAATGACTATTCTTTCAGCCTGGCTGGACAATGGTCCAGCTACAGCCTACTTCCCATAGGAAGATGAAGGATTTTCTCATTAATAGAAGAATACAGAGAATATGCCCTAAATTTCTCACATTTTTTAGAATGATTTGGCATGATCACAGTTTCTTTTGGGGGGACAGGCAGAGTGGGCAACTCTCTCTTCCAGATTTCCTGAGTTTTAAGGGCCCTCTTTCATACTGTCATCCATAAGGAAATGGCCTGAATTTCAGGGTTGCAATTACACTCCTCTGAAAGTAATTTCTGCTAAGACTAGGTCTCTCCCTTTGGTATCTGGGCAAGAATTCAGTTAAAAAGTAGAATGTTCATTGTTCAAGATGTTTCTGTGATCAGCAAATTCCTTAATAAATGCCACAGAAAATAAATTACAAAATCTCTGGAAAGATGAACCATTAATTAGGCCATTTGCCTCATATGTCACCACCTAATCTGTTATATTACATCCCTCTATGTTTTCCAACAAAAATACAGCTGCTTTCATATTCAAGACCAAATTTTGATCTTTGTCATAGAAGGAATTGGGTTTGCATTCTTTGCTGGGATTTTGTGTGTGCTTGTGTCAGGAACAAATATATTAATGAGACCTGAAGAGCAAAATACTCTTCAACATGGAAGAGAAATAATCTCCAAAGCAGAACAGAGCACACTGAAGCATAAATAGGGCAGACTGGATGACAGTAAGCACAAGCAGCTGGCCAGCACAGATTCACAGACAGAGTGTGTGGAGCTATATGGTGATAAGGGATTCATTTAGCTTTAAAAAGTGCCTAATGTGCCAAAACAGCCCAAAGGATGGGGTTTCCCTAATCACCATGGATAAATTTCATGCCACGCCTGAGAGTCTCATTGCATTAGCACCTTTAACTCATTCAGTTGTGGTCCTGTGAAAGCTCAGAGAGCTTGGGCTTCTGACACTGCCTTTGTGCATCCCCTTCTAATTAGTGCAGATTTCATCTCACAACCATTCACATGCAGTGTTGTAAAAGTAAAGTGAGACCCAAAGTCTTCAGCAAGGTACTTGAAATGTGAATTGTTGGTCAATAGGGAATATAATCCCGCAGTTCAGATGGACAGTTGGGATATGCTTATAAATGTTCTTGGAACTTGATTTCTCAGAAAGCACTTACACCCGAAGCTGAGTTTTAGAAAAGTCAGGAAATGTCAATATTGCCGCCAGGACAGTCCAAGAGAGTATAGAAGCACATGAAGCTGTTAGATATTTATTAAGAATATAAGCATAAGAATAGCATTGACCACAAGGGAACATTCTGGAGGAATCAGCAAAAAATCTTTCAAAGGAGAAGGCTGACCTGGAAAGTGCTATAAAGAAACATTTTTGCTATAAGAAAGAATGAGAGCAAATGAGCAGAAAGACTGGGACACCTGGCAACAGAAATGTAGTTTCTCATCATCTATGAACAAAGGTAGCAAACTAAGTGCATTGTCTGGAAAGTTAGTGAAAGCTCTATTAAATGATATTTCAAGAGATTTTAAATACCTTGTAGATAGTATTGAAGGAGGAATCAGCTATTGAGAACAAGAGAGGTATCTCTGGTGATTAAACCAGGAGTGAAGGTTTGTATTTTGGCTCCCTAAACAGACCTGGGCACTTTGGTGCTCATGCTATGTCAAGCCTCAAAATCCATCCCCAGTCCCCGGGAGGGGGGCAAGCAAACCCTGGAATGCAGAGTACTCTGCACAGGTGTGATGTGAAAAGACTGAGCCAGCTGGGGATGGGGATGGGGCTACCTTAGCAAGCTGTGCCTTGGGGACACTGCCTGCCCTGTGTGCCTGTGCAGCCTCCTTGTGCCCCACCACACCTAGGTGCAGTCCTTGTCAACAACATTGCTCCTCTTTGCAGGGGTAAGAATGGGGAGAGCTGTCTTCAGACCATAAAATCTGTTTTAAGATTTTAATCTGTCATTTGCAGCTTGTATTCCCAAGAGAGATGAAAAACTACTCCAAAATCTTTTTGTAAGGCTGAAGTTGTACAGCCAGGTGCCTCCATACGTGGCTTCCTCGGTGTTGCATGGCCAAGAGAGGTGTACTGCAATGGGATATACCACCAATGGAGGGATGGTGCTTCCCCGGACCAGTTGTCTGCTGATACCTGCTCTCTTCCAGTAGAAAATCTGTACCCAAATTTATATCTGAAGTAGAGAAATCTTAATATATGCAAGCATCTTCTCAAGAGCAAAATTAATAGAGATTTATACTTCAACAGCACTCACACCCTTTGCAATTTTACCTAATGCGAGTGCAGATGTGTGTGGTTTGGGCCAATTTTTTCTGTTCAATAAGCAAAAGATAGTGGGGAATACTTCAGCTTTGGAAAGTTCCTCATTAAATGCCTTGGGATGCAGGATGTGTGTGTATATGCCTTGATGCATATACACACACATCCTGCCCCAGAAATGCTCAAGGGTTGTCTGCAACCACCTGAAAGGCATCAGAGAAGTGCCAAAATTACTGTCATACTTGTTTGTGAGGACAGCTGTGGAAGATCCCTTCCTCATTTCATGCTGCCACGATGAGCCTTTGTTTTTCACACACACATGAACCATTCTGACTTCTGCTTTGTTTTTCACACACACATGCACCACTCTGACTTCTGTGTGACTCTCTAGGGGAGAGAGAAGCTGAAATGCCTTGCTCCAGATGAACGCTTTTGTACAGTGTATTTAGCAATGCTCATTCATCAACAGAACCTGTAATGTCACCTTCCAAGCAGCAAGAGAGGAATGTGTCAGTGAATCAAAGTCTTCAGTGCTGTGCAGAGTTTCCTCTCCACCTCTCTGAACCTCCAGCCTAGGTAAAGTGGCCAGAATCAATACAATGTGTATTAAAGGAGGCAAAAATATGGCTTTTGGAGAGAATTTCCTTATCATGTGACCCAAGGAAGTATCAGCAGTCCCTGGGCCTACTTTCCATCAGAAAGGCAAATCATTCTTTCCTGTTATCCTGAGCCCTGAGGATTACACAATGACTGCACATCTTGCTTCCTAAATAAGTATATCAACATAACAGGACACAGTGGCTGCTCTGGAAGCACCCTTCTGCCTTGAAACCCTGCAGAGACATGTTCAGATCTACCCTGGTTTTTGGTGGCGGCCTCACTGGTACACTGGGAATAGCCTCAAGCCTGAGTGCTCTCAGACCAGAAAATTTCTGAAGGCAAGGAACTGTCCATCCCCCTCTCTTCCCTCCTTCCATCTTAAAACAAGAAATAATATACATTTCAGTGTCTCTTCAGGATTTCTTTTAATCTCTTGCCTTGTCACAGGAGCCAAACTGTCACTAAAAGTGTGGACACTTAACCTCAGATGTCCAACAGTGACAAGACTGCCCTGTAAACCAAGCTTTACAGCAGTTCCCAAATGCAGCTTAACAACTTTGTATCATAACCCCAAATTCTAAATTTTGCTTAATGGGCTTTGTGTTTCCTTCCACCTCAACAATGTGACAACACAGGTATTGCCTTAAGGACGTGTAGTAACAAATATTCAGTTTAGGCAGTGACAGGGCCACATCTGAACTCAAACAAATCTTCAGTACCTTGAGGCCTCATGCCAGCCTCCACAACAACCAAAATTTCCTGAATATTAGTACCTCTATCCAGCCTCAGTAAAATGATGTGATTGAGATGGGGTCCAGTGCCAGTAAATGGATTGGGTTCAGTGTTAGTGAGTGCTTATATCAATATATTGCACTGTTTCTGCAACCCACAGACCCCAGGACAATTTCTCTACCTGAACACTCAGTAGCCACATGGCTGCCCATAGCTGGGCTTCTCTGAAGCTTTTTCACTGCTGGGGAATTACTTATTATTGTGTCCAGAAGCTCAACTCCCAGATAAAGTCAAGATTTTCAGTGTATGAATCCGCAGGAACTGTCTTGTTTCCAAATAACTCACAATTATTGTTTACAATATTCATTCAGAATTCAGATTCAAGGGCAATAATTAAATGAATGGAATTCCCAAACTCAGGGTTAGCAGAGAAATTCATAGTCTTTGGAGCTTTTGGCAGTCAGGCAAGCATGAAACAGCATGAATTATGACATTGCCTGAATGCTGCAGTCCATGTCTCAGGTAACCATTTGCCTTCAGACAGCAGAGGAGGAGAAAGAACTGCTGTGCTGTTGAATTGTTTAACAGTAGCTGTAAGAGCTGTCTCTACCCACACCCTGGTGCAGTCTCCTCACTTGCTGGCTCCTGCTGACCATGATGCCATGGCAGCTTGTCTCTTGAGTAAATTGATTCTTCAGTCAGGTTATGTTCTCAGGTATTAATGCATTTTGAGAGATCTCTAATCCATCCCAAGCTGAAACTGTGATTCAATCCAAAAGGTTAATGCATTGCTTTTACATAGTACTGTGAATAAGTTGAACTTGTGTGCTATCACTCACTGTTTAAACACTGTAACACCTCACAAATGCACAATGTGTTTCAGATAGGAACTTCAAAGAATTTTTTCAACCACCAGTTTAATCCCACAGTGCACCAGCCAAGTCAGCTGGCAGATAGAGCTGTCCTCTTTTTAGGTAGGTAAACTGAGGCAGCGAAAACTCAAACATATATGTCCAATATGACTCATTTTCAAAGACACCAGCTCCTTGCATCTGCCATTGCTTTGGGATTCCTACATATTTCTGAACTTCAGATTACGTTTCTTGAAATAAATAATGAAGTGAATAATGAAGTGAACAAAACATAAATAAAGATGACAGATTATTAATGTATTTTCCTGTCCTTTTTGTGATCCTTTATACCTCATAACTTGTTTTGTAGATCCAAGGAAGATGAATGGAAGGCCCGGGGCTTGGAGGTTATTTTGCCAGAAGGAATGGTTTGTGTTCCTGAACAAAGACACCTAATTTTTAGTGAAAGCTGAAAAGAGGAAGAAAATTCCATACTACTGGTATTATATATTCCCTTGTTTATACACACTGGCCTGTGTCCAAAGCAGAGCGTGTGGAAACCATATGACTACTATTGAATATGTGCCTAAATCAAATTTGCAGTGTTTTTCCTCTGCTTGCCAAGCACAAGCCTCCAGTGGGGTTAGATACCATATGTTAGGTAGAAAACAGGTTGCAGTTTTATTGCCTACCTTTCCAGGTACAGGACAACCTTGCCAAACTAAGTGACATCCAACTGCGTAGAAACTCCATAAATGTCTGGTTTAGTCTGGGTCCCAAAGGCCGTCCCAAAGGCCATCCCAATTTCTCCAAAATGGTTGACCAAAGCAGACACCTACTCCTTCAAAATCAGTGTCTAAGCAGAAGGGGCAATGAAGAAAGTGAGGCTTTGGGTCTTTCCTCCATCTGATCTTGGGGAAAACACATTTCCAGGTAAGATTGTTAGACAAGTCATTGGGAAGCTACATGCACCATGCATCACTGTACTCTGCAGAAACACTAAAAATTTCAGAATGTGTTTTTGCTCCTTGTTGGCACAACCCCAAATCTTTTAGAGCAGAGTCTGTGCTGTAGATTTGTTTTGCTGCTCATAACTCCAGGCACAAATGGAAGAGCTTGGTCCAGCTGCCAGTTTCAAAGGGAAGAGGCTCAAATATGGTTTTCCACTTTTGGCCAGGAACTACAATGGAAGACTAGCCACTGGCCAGCTGTCATTTTGTTTAGAGATATGGAGTCTTCTAACATAAATGCTAAGAGTGGCCATAGTGAATCAAAGCAAAGATCCATCCAGCACAGCAACCTGTCTCTGAGAGACAGCAAACTCACATAACCATATTGCAATCAGGGACTTCCAGATGCAAAGTAATTTTATTTATTGGGTCTCTCTCTTCTGCTAATTTTATCTATCTCTCCCTGAACCGAGGTCAGCTTTCACCATTTGCAGAATCCCACAGCAGAGCATTCCTGTGGTTTCCAGACTTGTTGTGTAAAGGAATACTTTCTTCTGTTTGTTTTGGATCTTTCCCTTTTTTTCTCATAAAGTATTATTCCATATACTTGGCCACCTTTTCATCCTTCTCTGAACCTTTTCCAGATTTGTTATACACTCTTAGAGGTGAGGGGCTCAGAACAACATACAGAACAATAACTTGGCAAGGGTATGCTGTAGATTTGAGCCATCACTTTAAATGGGTCACCTTTTCTCCACATGCATTTGCATTTATTTACATTGAATGTCATCTTCCATCTCAGGGCAGAATTACTTTACCTTTAGTACATTACAGAGTGTGGCATTAGTCAGTTTATGGAGGTTCACATAAGAGAATGTCCCGAGCAAGGAATCATAGCATACCTACCACACAAAGGACACTTTTAAAAAGTGTATCCCACACTTCTGAAAATGCAGGATCTGCAGATCAAAAATTTAATAAAAGGATGAAGGTAGGAATGCATCCTGTATAATGAGCTAGGCATAAAGTATAATTATATAAGGACGTGAAGATTTTTTTAATATTCTTTTCAGGAGGAAAAGTTTCAAAAGTCCATCTAAAATACTGCATGACCATTTTGTTGTCTTATGATGTCTAATATCTAATTTCTTTTAGCATTTACTTACCTAACAAAGATGATAACTGGCATCCACACGTAAATTTGGAAGCAGGACTCCGTCGTGGGGCACACAACACACAGAAGCCAGGGTCATCACGTCTCAAACATGGAACACTTGGCTTTGGCATTACACACCTCAGCTGGCATTATCTCTGTGTCCTACTTCATTGAAGATAGTCAGAAGTGGATATCCAAACACAACAGCTCTGCTCCAGTCTTGGTTAAAATAATCCACTATTTACAGTCCAAAGCTGATCAAAAACTGATTTTGCTATTGAGCTAGAATTGCCTGATCATCTAGATCACAAATCCTAGGCCCTATTTATTTTTGAAAAGGCCCTGTGATCTCCATGATTAACTTCAGTCCTCTTGGAACACAGAAGCTTGATTCTGAGATTTATGTACTGATGATCTGTACAAGAGCTTGAAAAATCAAAATCTCTCACAAAGTCACAGCGTGTCCAACCCAGAGCTGCCTACTGAGCTGCTGGATATAGAATAATTTTCCCAGGTTGATCATGGAAACCACATGAGGCATTACAGGGTTCCCAGAGCTGCTGTCTCATGTCCAGTCGCTGCTGCCATTTCCTGCCACCATGCCTGTGCTGCCTGGGACTCTCCACTGCAGCTCAGAGAAAAGAATGCAAACTCACCCAAACAGTGAGAACAGATCAGCTGCTGGGGAAAGGGTTTCAGTACTGACAGGGAACAGCACTTCTCAAGCACTCTAGCTCAAAAAAAGTAGGAAGCCAGGCAGACAGACAAATGGAAAATGCAGATGTCAGGGTTCAATGGAAAAAATGAAGGGAAAATGTTCAGCCTATAATCAATCATGTGTACAGTGGAGCATTACAAAAAGACTCATGTTACATTCCAGCACCATGATTATCCCATGGCAGTGGGGAGCTGCCCTAGGATTGGTCTTCTGATGAAGCAGCAGCATCTGCTGTATCATTTTACCAGCTCTGAAGGTGCTCTAGATGCGTGCATTGTAGGAGAAAAGTATTGACTAAAAGATTGCAGCCCTTCTACTGGATGCACTTACAGCCACTTACAGGCTAATGGATCAAGTTGCTTCTAGGTGGATGGAAAGCCCTCTGAAATCCATTCCAAGAAACATTGCTAAACAATAGTAATGGATTGTCTGTAGCTATCCTCACATGGAGAATTAAAAATATGAAGCAGAGTCAGTGAAGTCTTGGGAAAAATGTGTGCAGTGCTTGGTTATATTAAGTGGAAAAAATTTAAGGCCAGTGTGAGAAGCTGGGAAACCTGTGAAAACAGAGAAGCTGTCTCACTGGACACAGGCATAACTGGCACTTTGGAGTCCTGGGCATTGTTGATGAGCAGGGCGCTGCAAAGCACAGGCCTGATTGGTACACGAAGGGACGTGGCCGAGTAAAGACAGTTTTCTGTGTCACTTTTTTGTGTACCTCAGCTCTCTCTTTGGCTCATTGATGCACCTGAACAACTATAGGAGGACATCAGATCAGGTGGGATGAAAGTCCAGACCTGCAATGTTGCAATTTAAAATTCATCCTCTCAGTAGCACAGGTGGCTATTGCGCAGGAGGTGGGCAGGGGAAGACAAAGTGCCTCACATGGTGTTACAGCCTGTAACTAGACAGAGAAACATGGGAGGTAAATGGGAAGCCCTGAAGGACTGGACAAAAGCACTTGAAGCAGCCCCACAATTAAGCAGCTTTGATAGTCTTCAAATTCTTTCCTAAAGCAGCAGCAAATGGCATCAGTCCAAGCCTCAGTAGGAAAAAGATCATACAAGAAGCACAGACACATGTCCATGGAGAGAGAATGCTTCAGATAGTTCCAAGAAATAAAGGAGTACATGGCTGGTTGATAGAAGCCAAGGCCTTGGGTAGAAAGTTCAGGAGAAACAAGGAGATTGTGAAACAAATCAAACCAACATGATGCAAGCCAAGAAAAGGAATTCAGTGACCAGATGGAAGGCTCACAATGTCAGATACAACATAAGGAACAGGAGACAGGTTTGTGGAAGGGGGTTCACAGAAGGGGTATCACCCATTTAATCCGTGATGGGTTGCTGGTAGAAGAACTTGTCAGAGTACAGACTCTTGGTGACACTGAGCAATACAGTTAACACTTGACATGTGTGTCACACTCTTGTGCTGTCACACCTGTGTCACACCCATCTGCAGGGCAGTGATCCTTCTCCTGGTGTGAAATCAGGTGCCTGGTCTAGTATTTGACAGGCCATCCAGTTGTGCCTGCTGCTGGTGGCTCTGGGACCACGGCGTATGGGGGCCATGCTGCAGGTCTGCGACTGGAGCTGTCTTCCCAGAGGTTTCAGAGAAAGCCCACTGAAATATGCAACCTTTGGCAGCAACCTCCATCTCTTCTCTTTACTGCCCACTAAGTAGAACATTTTTCCATTGGACACAAACTCTCAGAATCTCTCGTGGGAGTAGTATATTCGTGTTCTAGCCAATCTCAGGGTCATTGTTTTTATACCAATAACCATTTTCACACAAAACGCACAGAAAATCTAACACTGAGGCAAGGGCAACAGAAAATTAGCTACTAATTTTTGTAGCAATTTCCAAGAATTTGTTTTCTCTGGATTTAAGGCAGGTTGGGTTAAAATTCCTTAAATGCTGTAAACATTAATTTTAAAAGACAGTCTTCCTTTGGCACCATCAGAGCAATGGAAACAACCACAGAAAATACAGAGGAATCAGGTATCACTTGTAAGAAAGTAACTGGGGATGTAGTATACCATTACACCGGATGCATTTGTACCATTTTAGCTTGCACAGATGGAAATATAGTTCAATGTTTCAACATCATTTGACTTTCACGTGTTAAAATATTGATAAGTGCTGCACAGGATAATGCCCCTATGGTTTCAAGTAGTAACTGGAGCATGATGTTTATTGAAGTGAAATACAGCAAAGCCTTTAACAAGTATTTAAAATTCTGAGAATCGTTCTCAACACTGTCATAGATTATTTCTTTATTTTTCTTCAGCTAATCTTTGTTGATATCTTCCAGTTTGTGGATGTTAAAATAGAATTCATCTTCTGATCACCTCAATGCTTCTGTGTTACAGGAAACCCTTTAAAAAATTCCTATTTGAAAACTACAATGCTGCTGTCATACACAAAATAACAAGCTCCAATAAAGAAAAACAATGCTACATAAAATAGGCATAAATGGACCACAGACTCTCTGTTCTAAATATTTATGGACCTTTACGCTGCAGCAAGAACATCTGAAAGCCATAAAACACATGATTACCCAAATTGCTCAACTAGGTCTAACTTGTATCATGTCAAAGCTTCAGTTCTAAAATGCACTGTATTTCCTACACCACTTATGATTGCTAAAACCAAATTAGTCCAGCCAGAAGTCAGCAGGGACCAGAAACAATGTCACTTCAATATTTTTGAAGAGAAGATGAGCCATGAAGAATATTCTGAAAGTGAATATCACAAGGGTAAGACCATCATTCATTCAGAATTCATCTATCCAGTCTGCAGCATCAGATTTAGCACAGAGATGCTTTGATCCCCTATGAAAGCAAGGCTTCATTTTATACTTCCAATTGGCACAAACATGGGAAAAAAAAATCAAAAAGTAAGGCAGTTCACCAGATATAGTTCAGTTGAACAGACTGGAAATTGTTTAATGTTAATGTTTTCTGAATGTAATTTGGAAGAAAAAGAATAATTTTCAAGTGTTGGAGCAACCATTCATTGGGGTACACATGTCTGCAAGGAATTTGAGGACTTGACTCTCAAACAGGTAATTCTTAGAATGTACTCAATAACCACATCATCTCAGGTGTACATTGAGTAGCCCAGATCCACATGGGAAGCCTGAGTAATTCCCAAATGAATGTTCAGTGCCAGCAGCTGTGTTTGCAATTCATATGTAAAGGTGCGCAGCAAATGTTCTCCTCTCCACTAAACCTCACAGTAGTTCTGAAGACCAAAGAGCACTCATTGCTAGACTGTAAACAGAATATTGTTTTCCTCTTCTTAAAATAAAATAAGAAAAATAAATCCTATTTATCCTATTTTGCTTTGTCTGACTGTAGGAATATCAGCTTACATGGAGTATTGCTTAAGGCATTCATATCTCAGTGGTTGTCCTCTGAATGCTATTTACATTAAGTGTAAGTTCCCTTGTTTCCTAATGCATACACATATTTTAGCACATAAATCATAGTACTAAGAGTTATCAGTTTCAGTGTAGATTATTATTTTGCAGAGCAAACTCTTCCTGTCTTTCTAGTCACTTCATTATCTGATAATTAGAACTTGTTATAAAAGTTCTAAGTTGCCAATTTCAATACTGGTTGATGAAAGTTCTGTGAAGGTTCTTTGCAAAGAATACTGGAGCATCTAATTTCTAAGTTGTTGAAGTGCTTCCCTTTGTTTTTATAATTTATATTAAGAGAATAGAAAAGTTGATATTATTAAGTCAAAAAGAAATCCATACTAGCGTGGAGTGTTGCAAACTTAGTGAAACAGAAGATGCTGGTTGTTCATGTAGATATTCAGGAATAACTAAAATGTCAAAATTTTGCCTCTTTGTTGTCTTAAGAGAAAAGTTTGAAATGTTACCCTTTGCATGGAATAAATTCCCTCAATTTTGAAATCTGCTGAAGATGTTGAATAATGGGCATCGATTGACTTCAAAGTACCACTTACAAGTGGTACAAGAAGTAGTACAAACCATCTCAGAAAAAAGAATTGTATTACTATGAATTAGTGATGCAGCAAGATGTTCAGGCTACTCATTATGTTTCACAGTGTCATATGTTGAACACTATTTAAAACAACAATAACATAATTTTTCCACTGGGCTTTGCAGAATCCGCCTTGATGTCTTCCTTTATACAAGAATCTGGGCCATTCCCTGCAATAAATTAATCTCTGGTTTAATAAAAGCTAGCCAACAGTCTCAAAACTCATTGTCGTGATCCCTGAATCATTTGGAATGTGTAAAATGACACAAATCTTTCTCCTGCACCACAACTCAAGCTGAGAACACATCTCAGCTGTGTCCTCAGTGTGCTTGCAGCTCAGTCACAGAGGACCCATATGATCATATGCTATACTGCCCAAAAAATAATTTTCTCATGTGCAGAGAGGCATTTAACCAGAGATACCGTGTGTAACATCTTCTGTGGCCATCTGTTCGACCTCAAGAGCACAGGTATTTTAGAGCAGCACACAGGTTAAATGCACACAGCCAGGATGTGCTTCGACACAGCCCTGTACTGCAGTGATCAGTGCATTGGGCAAGTGAAAGTGGCTAGCAGATTAAAAAATGGGTGATCATGGACCATAGGCTGTCATGTGGATGTCACACTGGCAAAGCAGAATGTGATATCAATATGTCCTGCTAAAAAAAAAGGCATTTAAAGATAACGTTCTGCTTGATGTTCATATATGCTGGGGCAGAACCTCTTTGAACAGGCAAAACCAGACTAATAGCAGTAAAAGAAAAGCAGGTAGATGATAACTTCCCTGGATGACTAGCTAGTCACTCAGGAGTCAAAAGCTGTCACAAAAGCTGAACTGCTTTCTACAGGTGTGACTGTCACAGTATAGCCTATTCAGAAACAAGCCACAATTAAAGACAGAGTCGCCCTCAGAGATCTCATGGAGAGGAGTGTGACACTACTATTGTGTGTAGGCGTCAATAGCTCAGGTATCTCATACCAGACTGTGCCTCTGCTCAGACCTCATGGAAAATGCCAAAATGCACAGAGAATGTAGAGGGATGGGAGGGGATCACTAGGATATGACTGTTTCATGGCACATTATAAATGTCTTTGGTCTTACTTTAAAAATCTGCAGTCTCATAATACATATTATAATTCTTTGCATATCCTTAAAAAAACTGTATGCTTTGTTTGATACTGAAGTCGAGGCCAGATGGGAATCTGTGGGTTGTGCTTTATTGATTGATTGATTCATTGATATTCATTGATACATTTATTCATTGATCCTTCATCTGAAGGAAAGCATGGTGTGTCCTGAGTCTGTTTCCTTGTGTTCAGACCATGCTTTTCAGATGTTTTTCATGCTGTTCAGCTGGCTTTACAGAATGAGGCACAAACAACCTAAAGTCTCTGCACTGCATCACTTGCATTGTTGGTGTTCTCCTGCCAGCTGGAGTTTTAAACTCTGTGTTCTTGACCTCATTTGGGTGAAGATCCCTGCTACCAAAGTCAGGTGTCCCAGAAGCTGTGACATGGGATGGTTGAAATAGTCAGGTAGATTTATGGATCAAGAGATGCAACTCAGAAAGACTACCTCAGAAACCTATTTCCTAAAAATTGAACCTAAGGCATTAAAGGAATTAGGACTTAAACAAGCCACTGCCCTAGAGGAATGTGGACCATCCAGTCAAAATTCCTTTCTTTAAGCTGGAAACATGGAAGTAGAAAGGTTTTCTGTGGTTATCTGTGGTTATACCCTGTCTTGTTTGGAGTAAAAATCAACACTGAAGTTTCTCACATTTCAGGGGACGATGGAGGCAGCAGTACTTTTAAGATGGTCAGTCACTGACCCTTGAGTGAGGCCCCACAGGTGGGCTCTGTCAAGGGATGTTTGACCTAAGTTGGCTGATGGGTCCAAGGCCTAAAAGTTCTCACTGCCCTCAGAATGCCCCAGAGCTTCTTGATGCCTTCAGAAAATTCCTGAATGCTGTGTGTCTGAAGTGTGGGCTTTGTGAAGGCTTTACTGGAAGGATCACAGGAACCTGGGAGGCTTAGCTCGTAGCTAAGTGACAAGCCCTGAGTAGATCTGGCGCAGACAATCTACAGGTGGAAATGGAAAATATTTCTCTAGAAATTTCTCCTAACCATACATTCTTGCAAGAAGTTTTTTATGCATGTTATGATTTTTGTGGGATAAAATTATTAGATGGCACCATTATTTCAAATCAGCAGTCATTTAGAAATAAACAGACAATAATGTGAGGTGATACCTCAGGAAAAAATGCTGCTGCTATGAAAAAACACATAACTGCTGCTATGAAAAAACAGTACTTTCTAGAGGAAGTGCTTGCAAAAGGCAGACAAAGACAAACTGATGTTACGTATGCAGTATGACACACCTCTTCTGTCAAGGTTTGGGGGTGGAGTTCAGGTAGATACTGAAGAGGGAAAAGGGAGTAGGGAAAACTTTGGCACTGGTTGCCTTTAAATCTGACACTGGTAATGATGTAGGATAGCTAAATTGGGGGTTTTTCTGCAAAAGGAATGGTTTCTTTCTTCAAAAAATATATTATTAAAAGCTCTTAGCACCAAATATGTGAAATAACTACCTTATTTTTATACCTTATATAACTATATATATAACTATACCTTAACTGCCTTATTTGTATAAAATCAGCTTACACCTGGAGCTGGATAAAGATACATGCACATGCTTAGTTCCAAGTAGTGACTACACCTCCAGTAACTAAAAGCATCTTCTTCCCCTACGCTTAAAATGAACGGCGTGGTGACCTCACAGTGCCACTGGCGACATTATCACGCCTTTTCTCATTAGGTGCATTTCCACCGCTTGCCATACACAGACCCTTTCCTTCTCGGCTGTGAAAAGAGGGAAGTTTCACAGATGAAGGGCTGCGGCCGTGAGACCAGTAGATGGCAGCAAGAACACGCGGAAAAGGCTTCCCTGCCCCGCCGGGCAGCCTGGAAAGCGGCGCAACTTTAAACGGATTCAGTGTTTGTCTTCCATATTTGGAGAGTGAAAAGTATATGTGACAATTAGAGGGTAATGCAATATTACAGTGCAAATAGGAGAGCGAAATGACTGTGTAACCACTGAACAGCTCCCTGATTTAATTTGTTTGTACTGACCTAACTTCTCTGCAATTGCAAGTTCACCTCTGAGGGACCTGGAAAGACGGATGAAGATCTGACTGCTGCCAGTCGCCAGGAACTTCCCCGGCCCTCCTTCTCTGTTACACTTTCCGTGCAGGGTAAAGGTGATTAACTCTGCTTTTAGGCTGAAAAGTCGCATAAATCTGCAAATGAAAGAAATATCTCCCTTTACACTCAGTCATCACGATTTTTTTTTCCTTCATGGGGGATTCTGCTCTCTATTACAGATGCTTCTAAAAAAAAACCCACCAAAATGGTTAAAGCATGAACACAAGGCCCAAATATGCACAAGTATGGGTTCTTTTTTTTTTCCTGAAGAGACCTAGGGTCTGAACTGACTCACCATGTATTGTAGTAATTGCAAAGATGGAATGCAACAGCTCCAGAAAACTGCCAAGAAGCAGGCATAAAATCTAGGCATCCAGGAGGCAGCTGGGCTTCCTAATTATTGGCAAATATATTTATATATAAATATTTTGCCAAGTGTGATTTGGGTTAAGAGTTCCTGTGAAGTGACCTTTTGCTTTCCTTTGTTTTGTGTCTGTACACATGTCCTAGATAGATACATGGGGAGAGAGAGACAGACACACAGACCCAGATAAATGAACGGATTTCACACAGCCCTCCAAAATCCCAAATGATGCCTAAATTAAATGAAGAGGGATATGAAGCGAGGCATAAGTGCAAGCACAGATTTCAGAACTGTGAAAATATGTCAGCAGAGCATCATTTTTTGGTTCAGGCTGATAATCACTCCCTGCTCTCATTATAAGATCAGAAGGGCCATCTGTCCTCTCTGGATAATTTGGAGCTCAGATACAGTGAGCACCCTTGTTAGAAAATGACCCTCCTACTCTGTGTAATCACAAGCACTTGCAGCCCTGTATCCACACAGAGCTGGGGAGGAACAGATTGGTTCCAGATCAGTATTGATTATGTACAGATTTGTGGTTTATTTGCTGCTATATTTGGGTGAAGAGGTTTTTATTTTGGAAGGGTGGTGGGGCTTGTTTCCTGCCTCCGTTTTTCAACCTGTCACCTTCACTTCTCCAGACTTTCCTCTCCCCTCTCGAGATGTAACACTGGGATGTTGTATGAGACAGAGGAGTCTCTTGATTTTGTAACGAGACGAGTAAGCATCAGTCTGAACAATACAGCTGGGGAAGCTGCTTCCTAAGACACGATCCCTGTCTGCAGGGAGCAGTTTCCCCTCTGATACACGGTTATTCTCGAGTGACTGGCTCGCTCATTCACAGCCGCAGCAGAGAGGTGTAGAATTTGAGGATTCTTCAAAGTTTGCTCTGGACCTGCAGACACAAACAAGCCTTAGTGGCTTCACTGACATAGGATAAAGTCATTAGCCAAAGGGAAAAACCTTTGGAACATAAGTTGCCTTCCTCTTCTGACCCAGATTCAGTGACAAAGTCCCACGTCCCCCCTGTGTTTCCAGTCAAGGAGACAACTTGATCAGCAGAAGGGCAGGACGGGAGTGAAAGTGCCCCTTTTCGGAGAAAGGCTGCAGGAATTCACACGGGATGAAATCATCCCATCATTCTTGTGGGGACCGGTGTGTATCATGTCACTAACAGCAGAACAAACATGACAAACAAGACGGACAGTTTCAGGACATGAGGACACAGGGAAGTCGCAGGTGGGAGGAATCCGATTTTAGTGCTAAGAGCTTCGTCGTCTCTAACGCCCCGCTGTAAGAGACTTAGGGTTTCAAGAGGTAGTTTATTATTATTCTGACGGTAGCGGTTTCTCCTCATTTGTAAGACAATGATGTTTAATATTCACCGAGGAGTGGTGAGGTGGCATTTGAACACCCCCAGCCCCGCTCTGGGGGCAGGGTTCCCGCTGCACAGAGACTGCGCAGAGCCCGCAGGCACCACTCCCGGCAGGGTCGCCGGGCCGGGCCGGGCCGGGGGGACCGACACTCGGCAGCAGCCGTGGGATTGGGCAGGCCTGAGCCGGGCATCTTCCCAAGCGGCTGCACAGCCATCCCATCCGCGGAGGCGGGCAGGTACTGAAGGACCTTGGCAAACTCGGCCGAGTTCAGCCCACGGTGTGTGCGCAGGCGGCGGGACGGGCGCTGTCCTACCGTGCCCGGCTTTCCTGGGGAGTGGGGGGCGAACATCCCTGACTGGGGCGGGCGGAGGCTAGGCACGCTCCGAGCAACATTCAGCAGGCATCCCAAGATCGCTTTTTTTGCGATTGGCATCTATAAAACATGTCTGCTAAAAATCAGAACAAAGCAGAGCCCAGGTAACTTCGCTGTAGATATTGGCTGGCCTTAAGGACAGGCATATTTTGGGCAATGAAAATAATATCTCGGTTGACTTCAGATATGTCTCTTTGTCCAGCAGATAAATAATTTCAAGTGCGGTCTTGCTGGTTGGGGTGAGGGGGACAGTTGTGTTTGGTTTGGTTTTTTTAAAGACTCCGAATCCACCCAGTCTTTAGCCTCCCTCTCCCTTTTTCCGTAATTTCCCTCACTAGGAAAGCTTGTACGTGTTTGTATAAAACTCGAGTACACTGTGGAGAAGGAGAGGGAGAGAAAGTGGGTGCAGGACAAGTAGCCCCGAATATGTGGGTGATACGTGTATTTTTATTCTCGCCGAACACCTACATCTGCTAGGCAGGGCGTTGGGCTCTCTATCTGCTCAGTCCTACGTACTCCTGTGCAAGAAAACACAGTGAAATCGCTTTACGTGCTTATATACATGCGTGTGGGACTATACAGACAGATAGGTAGATAGACTGCACTCGCATAATCTGCCCGTGTCTATCTATCTGGGAGGATTAGTTATCTCGGCATCTATTGAGAATTAACAAGGGCGAGAGATTATGTATCAACGTACAGACGACGGCTATGAATATGAAACCTTACGTACATAGGTAAGACGGATTCAGTCAGCCACTCAGCTGCAAAGCTCCTCTTTAAGGCTGCTCTGTCTTATCCTCTCAAAGCCCTCTGACAGCTTCCTCCCAGTACCTTCACCAGGGAATAAGGAAAAGGCTCGGCACTGCACATCCCTGCTTTTCACATCCGAAAATGACAGACATATGTCACCGCCGTGCCTGGACTTTGCTGGAAACGGGCTGCCTCCCCCGACCCTGCCACACACACCTTTTGTTCCAGGCAAAATAAACAACTCGGAGGAGCTGGGAAAGGGTGTTATGCCAGAAGGGGAGAGACGGCGGGAGGGCCTCGCTTCCCCCCCGGCCCCGGCCCCGCGGGCGCGGGTCTCTGCGGGAGCCCGGCGGGAAGGGAACGGGGGCGCTGCGGGGCCGAGGGGTCCCTGCGGGAGCCCGGCGGGAAGGGAGCGGGGGCGCTGCGGGGCCGAGGGGTCCCTGCGACGGCGGGAGCGGCGGCAGAGGCAGGGCAGGGCAGCCGGGCTGCCGGGCCGGGCCTGCCGCACCTCCAGGTGCGGGCAAGGGGCCGGGGCTCCAGCCGGAGGGGGTGGTAGAGGCAGACGGGGGCTGAGGGGAGCAAGAAGGGTGGCTGCACGACCGAGGGGGCCGGGGCGCGGGGCCGGGGCCGGGGCAGGGGTCGGGGAGGCGCACGGCGAGGTCTCTCCGCGGCGCGGGACTGTATTTTGCGGCAGAAACTCTCTTGAGCGCAGACAATGGAACGGGATGTTTACTGCGGGCGGGAAGACAATTAGCAATTCATCGGGAGAGATGTGTCACCCAAATGTCACCGGGAAGCTAACATGACATCTGTTTTAATGGCTCCGTGCTAATAAACTCCTCTCGAAGGGCGGCTTTGTGGGGACGTCAAAGATTATTTACAGAATGAGTCAGTTTCCAAACGGGCTGAGGCGCCGTCGGTGGCGGCGGGACAGCGGCACGGTGGGGACACGGCGCCCGGGACGCCGGGCGGGAAGGACCCGCCGGGAAGGGGCAGCTGCAGGCAGCGCTCCGGCCTGGCCCGGCTCGGCTCGGCTCGGCTCGGCACGGTCCCGGCAGGGCCCGCCTGTCGGGGGGCGGTCAGAGCGCCCAGGGCAGGTGCAGCCCGGGGCGGATGTCCTTCCCTTCTTCCCCCCGCGATGGCTGCGCCGCGACGGCAGCGGGACGCGCTCCGAGGGGATGCACGCCGACCCCGAGGCTTGCCTTCTGCTCAGCTTTGCCCGGAGGATGGGGGAGCCCAGCCCCGGGAGAACCCGCCCCGTGCGGAGGGCCCCGGAGCAGCAGGGACAGGGCGCCCGTCCTGGGCCGCGGCCGCCGGGTGCGGAGCGGCCCGGCCTCGGGGATGGAAGTTCCTCGGCACCGGGAAGGAGCGAGGCCCCAACAGAGCTGCCGGGTTTTCACCGAGTGCCACATCCTGCGTTATTGAACAAGACACGCTGCAGTAAAACACATAAGTAGACAAACTGAGAGAATCCATTTAGAAGTTAACACAGTGACTCGCTCACAAGCACACAGTGGGGGGAGACAATTTAATTTCCCTCAAATCCATTCGAAGATTTTTATGTTTAGATTGTTGTTTTGATGTCATTAAAAGGCTCTTTAAAATAGGGGAGGGCGAAATCTAGCTAGTCTCCGGCCACTGGCTTGTATTCCTGTGCCTCCTCGATTTTCGTCCCTTGTAAGCACAGGTTGGAGAGGGGATGTGTGGAATATATCCAACTGTTCTTGCAGATACGCACGTGTATAAAGAGAAGATGTGTTTCTGTGTTCCTGTCTCTCTATATACGCATATGTGTGCATCTCATCTGTACAGAGAATGGATACTGCACCTTTTTAAGTCAAGCAGAGCGAGCCAATCCAAAAAGTCTTTACTCGGGCAGAACTGACGCTGAACGTAATAGCAGGTTATTGCAAACCTGTCCTCGGTTCTTATTAATCGTCCAGATCAAATACATTAATGGATAGCGAGAATGAAAGTAGGCTGAGAACCGTCTGTCGTCCTTTCAAGGGCAACGAAAACGCGGTGGTGACACCGGGACTGAACGGAGCGGCGCGCTCCGTAACCTGGAGAGGGGAAGGAGGTGGGCCAAGAAGTAGGTGGGTAAGAGGAAAATTG
This sequence comes from Camarhynchus parvulus, assembly GCF_901933205.1. Classification (NCBI taxonomy): domain Eukaryota; kingdom Metazoa; phylum Chordata; class Aves; order Passeriformes; family Thraupidae; genus Camarhynchus; species Camarhynchus parvulus. Next base: position 25,813,777 of record NC_044573.1, on the reverse strand, counting down.
CCATTGTCAGGAAAACTAAATGCAGTTTTAGGTGGCCCACAGCTGAGATGAGTAAATAAGCCTCACATCTACTTTTCTTCCTATCTCCAAAGGTATTATAGTCTCAAAGACAGCAAGGACAGACAAGCACTTGTCCCGCACGTGCGGGAATGCCCAGGGGACAGAGCCGCGGGGAACAGGGGCTCCTCCTGATGGGGACCCCGGTGTCCCACTTCCCCCGTTCCCACCGGGGTCATCCTCTCCCAGCCCTGAACACATCTTCCCATTTTAATACAGACCTCGTGGCGGGGATCTGCTTCCCCGAGCTTCGAAGGGAACGTGGTCCGGCCCTCCGGAGAAAACGCGCCGGCCGCTGCCCGGGACGTGGGCCCCGGGGAGCAGAGGAGTGAGGGATGGTGAGGACACCAAACTGTTCCTACATGCCCTTCACTTACTTGACTGTTTGTACCCGTGTCCCCGCACACGGTTCTGCGTGCGTGCCCGATGTGTGCGCTCTGTGCCCGTGAGTTCTGGGGGCGCGGGGCAGAGCCCCCGCTGCTCTCTCCGCTCACGCCCTCGCTGTTGCGCTTCCCCCCGGCTCCGAGTGCCGGGCAGAGCCCGCCTGTGCGGACACGGCGGGCAGCGGGGCGGCCCCGGCAGGGCGGGAGCGGCGGGGAGCCGGCCCCGGGGAGCGGGGGGTGGAGGGGACGGCCCTCTGCACAGCCCCCCCGACCCCCAGACCTCTGGGAGTAGGGGGAGGCAGGGGAGGGATCCCGCTCTCCATTCCAGCTATTTTCAGAGCTTGGGAGCAGGGTAAACAAAACGCTCTTGCTATCTCCTCGCACAGATAAGGCAAGAAGTGGCTTTCTTTAATAATATGATTGAAATGTTAGGGGTATGATGCCTCCTCGTTAGTAATATTGGCTTTGCATGCAGAGCACAATCCCATCCCTCTAGACTGCTTAGCCAAAACAGAGCGTAAACTCTGTAATTAGTAACGTGTTCCATCATTAAAGAGCCCTGCTGAGAATTTCTATTTAATAATGGTCTTAAATTAGTTATGATGGTAAATACTCATCTGGAAATTCAACATCTAAAACCATCTACAATCTGGAAATGCTCCAGTGTTGCTGTAATCTCCTGTAACACAGAAATGACTATCACATTCAACCATCGCATTAGAAATTCGTCGTACCGTTTGGTCCACTAATATACAGTATGGATGTGTTAATTAGGTTAACCCATAGACTGTCTGCTTCACAAATATTTAGAAATAAACAATGAAAGCTCCTTTTTAATACGATACAGCCAGGGAAGAGAGGAGGAGGGGCGGATTTTACTCTTTCAGTTGGAAAGTCTTTTGTTTTCTCATAAGGTGGAACCGCAACGTCGGGCCTAAGAGTTCACCAGCACAGACCCACGGACACGCACCCAGGGGCATGGACCCACGGACACGCAGTCACGGGCATGGACACACGGACATGCACCCACGCCACCTCGGCACACGCAGCAGCAGCACCCACGGCTCCTCCTGAAGATTGTGGTTGTTACCATTCACCTCCTGGCCTAGGCAGATCAATTCATACCACACCTTTTCTCTTTGGGGTTTATTGGGTTTTTTAATTTAATTTGTCCATTTTAGGAAATGGACAAATCCCTTCTCTGCCGTGTCCCCTATACAGAAGGGCTTGGCTCCAGCAATCGTTCAAAAAGGCCTTTAAAAGGATCCAAGGAAGAGCAAGGAAGAGGCAGCAAAAGAGTAAATAAATAAATAAATATAGAAATAAATAAATAAATCTGGCTTCTCCCCTGGCTGCAAGCAGAATTAAAGTTTCACAGACAGACTGTGATGCAGGTATAAATAAGTCATTCAGGTACGCTTATCCCCACTGGGGATATAAAGAAAACTTATTTGTAATAACAATAGAAAATCAGTAACCGAGATAGCTGGGGGTAATGGTAGCAGCGAAGAGAGAGAAGTGAAGTATATTTCTGTATTTACCTAGACGTCTAAACGTTTATCCTCTCTAGCACTAACCTTTCATGTTTAATGAATGAATCTGCATTGCAGGTTTTTTTTTCCCTCCATGTGCCGGCTAGTTTTAAATCTGCAAGCACCACAAAGAGGCCGTGATCCCATCTGCCTATGATTCCAAATTAAAGTTCAAACGGATGGCTTACACACTGCTGATCCTGTATCATAGCCTCTCGCGCCCCTTCAATTACTATTTAATAGAATTACAGTGTAAAATCCCAATAGTCTTAAAGAATGTTTTATCACAGACTGAAGAGAGAGAATATACAGACACCTCCAATGTTATTGAACTGTATTACTGACCTATTTAGATATTAAAAGGGAATATTCAGTGTTCTACAAGATATTACAAGGGCTCCTTTAATCTGAAAACACGCATATGTGTGTACACATATATATTCCTCTCTGTGTGTGGACATTGTGCACATCAGCTCCACCCCATCGGCGAGTGCCCACATCCCGCCACGCTCTGTGGGTGTGTGGGCTCACCCTTGTCCACACGGACACACACCCACGCAATAACACACGCTCCTCCAGGTCGTGTCGAAATTCGTGAGTTCTGGTAAACTGCAGCATAACTTTATGGTTGCCAGATATTGCTAGAGAGGTTAATCCAGTAGGGAAGCAATTCTGAAAATACTCTTTAAGTGACCTTATTTTTAATGAGCTTCCCCTAATGATGTTTCTATGGAGACCCAAAAAAAAAAAAAAAGTCACCCCCACCCTCCCCCCCAAAAAAACCGTAAAAAACCAAACAACAAACGCCAAAAACAACAAACCCAACCAAATATTTGTGGTATAGCTAAATTCCCCTCTAACAACTAGGACTGGAATTAAAGTCAGTCACAGTCCGGATTTAGCTGTTGTAAATCTTGACTTCTAGTGTAGTTCTCGTCTTACTTTTGCTACTTGTTCGGCAAAGGACCTGTCTGCCGCAGGGAGAAACGATTCTGCCACTTCACCTAAGCGAGGTAATTCTAACCATGCACTTGGAGGTATTTACATCTACACTTTATTCAATACTCTTTAACATCTTCCTTTTCTTGCAGATCGCGAGGTGCCAAGGCACTTCGAAGCCTCCTGGTCTGAAACCACCTTACTTTCAAAATAAAAAAGAACAGCGTCGAAAACAAAACCTCACAGCCGTCCTTCCCCCAGACACAGCAACACAAATCCCTTTCGTATCATTTAATCACAGCTATAACCCGACAGCCCTTGCCTTTTGTCATTACCATGCCAGAAGATAATATTTACCATGATTGTCGGTAATATCCTTAGTGCTTTCCCTTCCCTAACTCCTTCTTGCACATACAGAGGCACACAGACCCCCGCCTCCCTGCCTTCTCCATCCCTTGGTCAGTTTGCAACTGGATGGTTTGGTTCATTTCCTCCTTTTTTATACACCACTTGCAAACTTCTGTGTCTCTGGGCTCGCTGCGGGATGGTGACGTGGCTACAGACCCTCTGTATTTTGTACTCCCGTGTGTGTGTGCGTGTGTGTGTGTTGGTGTGTGTCAGTCTGCACACCCGTGTGCGTGTGTGCGCTCCAGAAAAAGGAGATGTTTGTCTGTCCTCTCCCTACATGCGGAATCCAGGCCAGTGCGATGTGGAGCTCAATAAGAAACTGCATGAATAAACACGAATAGAAAGTTGTGCTCAGCTAACCGAGGAAATCAGAGCAATACCAGGGCACCAACGTCCACATTTCTTTTCACTTCGGGCCGGGGCAGCAACCTCATCTGGGTATGCTAAAAATTAAGGGCAACGGGCAAGCAGATTCAAGTCCCTCGAAAAGGCTGCTGTAATTGATCAGACAGAGAGAGATGGGGTGACGGAAGCCCACGCCTGACCGTGGAGGGCCAGCAGCAGCCGCGGCCCAGCAGGCACACAAAGGACCCCCAGCCATGCTAAAGGGCTCGGGCAGCGACCACGGAGAGAGAGGGAGGGAGGGAGAGAGGCAGGTGGCGTCGATGTCCCCAGACCGCCGCGCCGGGTGGCACGCACGCCGGTGGACCGGCAAATCGGAGCTAGCTGGGCATGAAGGCAGTGTTACAGCAGTGTTATAGGCGAGGGGTGGGTGGTGAGGGGGTTAACCATCGTCTCCAAACTGCTCCGGAACCGGCTGGTCTCGGCCCGACTTCCGACGGGAGGGGCGGGGCAGTGGCCCCGCAGCGGAGGGCGAGGGGCGGCGGTGCGGGACGGCGCGGGCCGGGGGAGGCAGCTCGCTGGGCTGCCGGGCTCCGGCCATCTGCCTCCTGTCCTCCGGCTTTCTCTTAAATATTGATCAGACGCACTTCAGCTTCTGAGTAATTTCATCTTAATCAGCGGCCGGGCTCGGCGCGGATAACAAACTAATGCTGGAGAGGGCCTGTGGATAATGCCGGGCCAGGGGCAGGGAGGAGGCAGCCCTCGGGTTTGGTGGGGCTCGATAGGCCCTATCTTCCCGGGGCAGATGGACTTAGTGGGTGAGAAGGCTTAAACGCAGCTTTTCATAGATTTACACCTCAATCAGCCATTCAGGTTTTTTATGCAAATCCCAAAACAACATCATTTATCCATTACGAAGCCCGGCTTTGAAACGGCATATCATTAGCTGCACCCTTGGCACCCCGAAACCACGCAGGCACCGACGCCCCCTGGATGAGATGTGCCCTGTCCCCCACAAACCCCGCCGGCTCCAGGGAGAGGCGGACACCCCCGGCGCGGCTGGGGCGGCTCCTCCTGCGGGTTTGGACTGGCGATCCGACAAAAGGAGCAACTTCTTGAGGATGGGGGTGACAAATGGCGCGGGAGAGTAAAGGCCCTGCCCTTCAGCTTAAGCTGTGCTGGTGCCTAAGGCCAGGTACCGGTGGGGCGAGGCTAAGGGCGATCTCTGGCCTCCCCTAGCAGCCACCGCACGACGGGGCGATATTCGGGAGGCTTAATCAGAGGGAAGAAAAATCCAAACCTATCAGTGTAAGGCTGAGCTGAGGTAGATTATTGCTGCCGGCTTGACGCCTTCTAGCTGCAGCTTCGAGACGCGAAAATGAAAAGAAAGGAAAAAAGTATGTCCCAAAGTTTCACGCCTCTGAATCTTTTCAGGTATTAAATTCCGTTAAAAAGCACGCTGCTATCAGAGAGGAACAGAAATACTGCCCTTAAAAACAATGTACCGACACCAAAGATCTTCCCACCCAGAACTGGGGGTGACTGGAAAGCCAGTTTGTTCTTCTAAAGGCCTCTCCGCTGCCTCTCTGCCGGCTGGGAGAGAAAAAGCAGCCCAAGCTCTAGCGAGAGACCCGGCGAGGGTGCCGGCCACTGGGAAACCTTTTATCCCCTCCCGGGAAATATTTTTCCCTACAAAAAGCCGCGTGGGGGAGGGGAAGAACTAGGTCCATCACACCACCCACGCGGAACACGGTAGCCCTATTGTGCGCCTGCCCCCAGGCAACTCCCGTCCATTTCAGTTTCTTACGACGGGAATTTATTTTCTGTTAGCTCCCCACTCGTGTTGGCGGCGGGCCAGCGGCACGGCCGGCGCTGCCCGTGGGGAGGGCCCCGGGCGCGGGGCCGCGCGTGGAGCGGGCGCTGCCCCGGGCCGCGCGTGTCCTCGGGCGCGGTGGGGCGCGCTCCCCACGGGCTCCCTGCGCTCACACGCGCGGCTCCTGCTCAGGGCAGCCTCAGGTGTGCGAGCGTGTTCACACACCAGTTTGTTCTTTAAAATTACCCATTGGCGGCTTGGTCTAAAATCCCTCACCCTATGGCGGTTCTCCCAAATCCACAGGTAGCCTCGCGAGGTGTGGGGGGGAAGGGAGAAGGGGGGAAGAGCCCATGCGCTTTCTATATCTCCCCGCAGACCTAGCTCGGACTTCACTAAAAAAAAGGAGGAGGGAAGAGGGAGAGAGGATTCGGGCAGCACAAAGGTAGATCGGAAGGCCATACTAGTTTGGAAATGGTCAAGAAATTCCAGGCACGTTTTTCTCTAAATCCCTGGTAATATTCAAAATTGTATTTTCAAGTAAAAACAAGTTTAAAATTCACCTCTTGCTAATTCACGGCTGAAAAATCTGCCCAGGGCAAAGCAAAACTTTAAGGAAAAAGAAAAAAAGAAAAAGGGAAAAGGAAAGAAAGAAAGATGCTGAAATACTGTTAGTCATGCAAATAAAGGCTTCTTTCAGCACATTACAATATACTCCGGATTCGAGGGGAGGAGCTGCAACCCGTTAAGGGCGAGGAGTTTTTGTTTTTGTTTTCATTTAAAGCTACAAAACAAATCCCGAAATGTCTTAACCGCTCTCTGGAGACACCCATCCTTGCAGGCAGGCGGTCGGGGAAAGCTTTTTAGCTCGCAGTGCACAAAAAGAAATGACCGGGGTGAGGGGAAACGATGGAGCCCGCCGTGGCCGAGAGGACACGGAGGGACAAGGCCGTGCCTGGCGCAGCACTGTGTCCCCGTAGCCGCCCGCAGCCTCCTCGCAGGGTCGCTCCGTCCCTGTAAAATCCCTCCGGGCTGTCCTGCCGAGCCGGGGAAGGCAGGGCCGGAGGGGCGCAGGGGCCGCGCAGCGCTGCGCGCCCCGCCGCGGGACAGAGAGCGGGGCCAGGAGCCCACGGGGAAGGAGTGATTTTCCGTGGCGGACAGAAACACCGACATCGCTGGGTAGATAAGAAAATGGAATACTGTATTTGATTTAGAAAGTTTGTACATATAGATAAACACGCAGTTAAGGAAACAATAGTTTAAGCGTCCTACGTGGAATTTAAGAAGAGACCCCCCAAAGCTGCTATGAAATACTCAAAATAGCTTTTGCATAAGATAACTACAGTTGCACCCTAAGCTTTTTTTTTTTTTCTTTTTTTTTTCTATCGCTGAGGTCCCTTTTGGAAACCAAGCACGTCAGATTTCGACGGCTAAGTTTGTGCAAGGAACACCGAGTCAAGGAAAATAAAAAGGAGAGAGAGAGAAAGGGTTGGAGGGAGATAGAGAGAGGGGAGGAAGAAAGAGGAGAGCAAATATCATATACAAGCATTTCTACACATATATTACAAACTGGGAAAATGACCGCATCATTAAGATATACATAATTCATATAAAATTTTGAAATAAAAATAAAAATCTGTTACAGTCATAACTATTCTTTTTCCACATTTATAACCAGTACCCACACAGGCAGTGACAGAAGTGTAGAAAAAAAGGTGCTTACGAATAAAATGATTGTCTGCGGAACAAAAAAACAGAAAATTGCATCTTGGCTGGACCATCACTCGGACTAAAAAAAAAAAACAAACAGAGAAAGAGAGAGGAAGAGAGAAAGAGAAATAGGACCAACAAAAAGGCGATAAACATTTGTTATTTCCCTCTTCAAGGAGTTCCTTTTAATTTTTTTTTTTATTTTTGATTTTTGTACAAATTCGATCGGAGTTTGCATTTGTTTGTCTGGTTTCTGTTTGTTTTCCTTTACTATAGAGAATATTTTTTCCCAGATACAAATTTAATCATCATCATCATGCAAGTGGGTGAAATGCGTCCATGGAAAAGCGCAAAGGAGAAATCGTGCTTGTCCTAAAAAGAATACAATTGTCACTTTTGCTTTGTTTTTCTTTTTTTCCTTTCTTTTTATATATATAATAATTATTATTTCCCGCCCTCCCCCCACCCTTCCCGCTGCAGCACCAGCGTTTGTGACTGTTGAAGTTTTAGCTCCATCTCTTGGTGGTGGTGTTGGCTGACGGTGGTGGTGGTGGATTCTCTGATCCCTGTCTGTTTGTTTGCTATTATGTTTGGGTCGGGTTTGGCCTTTTCTTTCCTCCCGGCTGTGTGTGTGCGTGCATGCGTGTGTGTGTCCTGATTCTAGGTTGCCTCGGTTTGTTTTGCTCGGGACGGGGAGAGGGTGCTTGGCTGTTTGGATTTGGATTTTTTGTTTGTTTGTTTGTTTGTTTGTTTTCCGATATCATACATCACATTCCGAGTCGCTGGAGGTTACCGAGAGGATGGAGGTGCCCGTCTCGGCTCTTTCTGTCAAACTGGAGACGCTGGTGGTCGGGCTGGCCGCCGTGGACGGAGACTCGGCCGAGCTGTGTGTCGGGCAGCCGGGCTCTGCCAGCGACCGCATGCCGCTCTGTCCTATCGCCTGGTGCTGGAGCCTGCATCGCGCCGGGAGACAAAACAACAGCACAGCCCCGCTCAGACACCGGGCGCGGCCGAGGGCACGGCGCCCGCCCGGCCCTGCGCCCTCCCGGGGTCGGCCCGGAGCGGGAGCGGCCCCGGGCCGTGGGGCGCGGCCCCGGGCCGGCCGCTCTCCCTCCCGCAGCGCCCCGCGCAGCCCCGAGCGGCGGCGGGCAGGGCCGGGCCGGGCCGGGCCGGGGCCGCGCTGCCCCCGCTGTCCGGGCCGGCCAGGCCGCCGCGGGGGGACGCGCCCGGAGCACACACGGCCACGGGGGCCGCGGTCTGACACGGGACGGGGAGCGAGGGGACATCGCTTCCCCGCGCCCGCGTTTGGAAAACACGAGCAGCGCCTTCTCTTTCCCCGGATAAAGTGCCATTCATTCGTGCCCGCAGCGCGGCGGGCCTAGGAGAAAGCGTGCGGGGGGTGAGCCCCTGCAGCACTCGGACACCGCGAAAAGCTTCGAGGAGCGGTCCGTAGCGGGCAAGAATCGTACTGGAACCCCGTTTTGTGCTCTAGCCAACACCTGCCTAAATATTTCCCAGTGCACAGACACTGTGAGTCTGCGGTAGGGAAGGAGGGAGGTCCTGTCCCAGGGACGCAGCGCAATGAATAAAATAAAAGAAGGAGAATGTGGAACACAGCGCTTCTCTCCCCTCGAAATTTAAGTCCTTTTTTAATCTGAAAGCCATAGTCAGCTTTAAAGTGCTTTTTCTTTCATTTCTTTCATTGTTAACGCTTAAGGGAATATTACCTTTGATTTTTTTTAAGAGGCAATAAATATTTTTAGGTATCCCAGCATATTGCAAATATTCCTCTTGGCCCGTTTATTCCACTCGAAACCCAAAGAAAGCCTAATTCGGGGATAAGAGCTAAAAGTCCTGGACTGAGCACCCAGCCTCAACCTCTAGCGCCTAGGATTGCCTGTGTGAATCAAAACACACTCTTCGCTCAAATGTTTCTCACCGGGGTATTTTTAAATTTAACTTCCTGCAAAGAACAGAAAAAAAAAAAGTAGCCGGTTTATTCTACATCTCTCATTATTTTAAGCTGTCTAATTTCAGGGTCTTTGATTTTTCTCCCATTTACAAATCCTGGTGCATTCATCTGCTGTCAACAGCTTTGAGTCAACAAAAGCATCCGTAGGCAACTTCTGTTTATTTACAGTCCTAAGCTGCTCTGTTTTCCATTTAATGGAAATTAAATAGCAAAGCACTTTTAGGTTGCATTTCTCCTACAGAATCTTTAATCAGTAGCACCACTGCTGTAATTAGGAAGAATTTAAGAGACAGCATTTATAAGAAGAAGTTTTTGTTTACACGCTTACAGTGGTAGCGAAACATAAATTAAAATAAAACCAATGTGTCAAACTAAATTAAGGGTCCATTTTCATTTGCAAAATAACTTTTACGACAGTAATGAGAAAGAAAGAAAAAAAGCAAAAGAAAGGAAGGAGGGTGCCTCGCTTTTATCATAGCAAAGCGGAAAAGAAAAAAAAATGAAAAAAGATTCCGAGAGACACGCAAATAAATGCAAGTGTAAATGCACAGGAAACACACGACCAGGAGGCCAGGTCGCCATGTGGTGTAAACACAGAAATGAAGATGCAAGGGGAAAAAAGATTCCCGGTCTCTTAAATGTTGTTTTGTTTTTGGTTTTGGTGTGGGGGTTTTTTTGTTGGTTTTTTTTTTTTTTTCCTTTTCTCTGTGAGCTAAAGAGCTCTGGGGTATGCCTGTGCTGGTCCCGCTGCGCATGCAGAGCAGCACGAACAATTGGAACGGAGCCGCCGGCTCCGCCGAAACCCGCTCTGAACCGCACAGCCTGCCGCGGCCTTTCGGCCGGGGAACCGCGCCTGAGAGCGGCCAGGCACAAATCCCGGCCAGCCCAAAGCCGAACCGAAGCCCACCAACCCGGAGCCGTGGAGTTTCCCGTCGCCCGCGCCAGCCGCCGGAGCAGGGAGGGAGGGAGGCCGGGAGAGCCGGGCGCTGCCCCCGCGGCAGCCGAGGTGCTCCGCGCATATCTGCACACAGGCGCGCCCGTGGAGCTGCCCACGCCCGCCGGGAGCCCCAGCCCTGCCCGCACCCCGAGAGCCCGCAGGGAGCCGGGGCAGGGCTGGAGGCACGTCAGGCAACTTTGAGCCGTGCCTACCCCTGTCGCATCCCGGCGGCTGCCGGGAGAAGACCTACCCGCCCGGCGAGGGGACCGATTTCTCCCCGGTGGAGAGGAGGAGGAGGAGGAAAGGAGAGGCAGAGGCGCGCTGTCGGCCCCGCGGCTGCCGAGCAGCGGAGCGCGGCCGCCCGCCCGCCCGGTCCCGCCGCCCACCTCGCCCCCCGCCCCGGAGAGTGGCACGGCAGCCCCACTGACCTGTTTTTAGCCGCCGCCGCTCTGTCTCTTTGCCTTCGGTTTTTGAACCAGTTGCCTACTTGCGTGGGGGTGAGCCCCGTGGCCTGAGCCAGTTCCCTTTTCTTGCTGGGGTTGGGGTAAGGGTCCTGCAGGTACCACTCCCTCAGGAGGCTGCGAGTCCTCTCCTTGAAGCAGTGCGTCTTCTGCTCGCCATCCCAAATGGTCCTGGGCAGCGGAAACTTCTTCCTCACCCTGTATTTATCAACCGGCCCCAGCGGGCGACCCCTTAGCTTCTCGGCCTCCTGGTAGTGCGCTTCGAGCCACATGGCCTGCAACTTGCCGTGGGACTCCTTGGTGAATTTGTGGTTCTCCAGGATGTGGTAGAGGTCTCGGAAGTTGCCCGTGTGGAAGGCCACCACCGCCCGGGCGCGGAGGATGGACTCGTGCTTGTTGATGGCCTCGCATGCCCCCGGCGCCACCGGCAGCGACCAGAGGAACCTCCCCAGCCTTTCTATGTCTCCAGTCTCCTCCAGCGTCTCGCAGACGCTGGCCACTTGCTCCGGGGAGAAGTTGAGTGTGGGCAGCTGAAACATTGACAACTCTTCGTGGGGTGCCCGGGAGCTGCCGCCTCCACCGCCGCCGGCACCGGGGCTGCAGCCCGAGCCGCTGCCGCTGCCGCCGCCGCCGCCGCCGCTGGCGAGAAGGAGGGAGCGGTGGTGCGGATCGGCGGCGAAGTTTGGCAAGAAGAAATGGGTGGGATAAAGCTCTAGCGGGGACCTGAACACCATGGGATGACCGGGGAGAGGGGGAGATAAATCAAGGAGAAAAGAAAGAAAGGGAGGAAGAAGGGAGGAAAGGGCACACGCACCGCGCACGCATCCACACCCGCACACGCACACACAGCCACATAGAGGCACGGGGGCACACACACTCACACGCACACGCGGGCACACGCACACGCGCGCTCACACGCACTCCACACGCACACGCACTCACACACACCCGGCCCCGCGCCGCCGCCGAGTCAGGATTCAGTGATTCAACAGCGATCGCCCTAATGACAACAGCCTCATAATATCTCCCCTAAATCCACAGTGAGTGCAGCGCTGAAACATTTTGTTTCGCTTTTCTATTGGTCTTCTGAGTGTCGTTGTGGCGTTGCCATGGCAGCCGCTGCCAATCACTGTCAGCCCTGCCAATCATTACGGAGTACGTAAGGAAGGTTTTTACCACTTCGCCCAAATGCACGGGGGGGAGGGAAGCCGGGCGGTTGGTGGAAAAGCCTGGTTTGTTGTTTGGATTTTTTTTTTCCTCCTTAATCTTTGCAACTCCTAATCTCAGCACTTCCCCTTCTCCCTGTCTCTCCCCCCTCCTTCTCCACACCCCTCCTAAATAAGGGATCAAATAATGCGAAAAGCAGTGTGCACATATTTGTTGAATGGGATGAGCAATTAGAGGGTGGAATATTATTGTGATCTTAACGAGCCTCGTTAAAGCTAAAGGAGATATGGGGGAAAAGTAAATGGGCCAGGCTGGGATACATGTTCGGATAAAGGGCTCCTAACTGAGACAATTTACACATGATTTGCACGTAGTTTCACTTCATTCTGCCTATCTGAGCACTAATAGTGCGGGGGAAGAAAAGAAAGATGAGATCATTAGACCCATCCTCGCGCCGGTGACCCTCCCAGAAGCAGGCACATACAGTACAGGCTGGGTTTAGCCCTGGTTCACCCAAGAGCCTCTCCTCCCCTCTCCCGCTCCCTGCCCCTCTCCGCGGAAGGAGGGATCCGCTGAGTGCGGAGTTCCGCGGCCGCTCCGCCGGGAGCCGCCCAGGGCGCCCAGCCCGGCTCCGCTCCGGCCGCCCGGCTCCGCCACCGACCCCAGCTCGCTGCCTCCCCCGTCCCGCTCCTCGCTTCCCCGCCCTCCCGCTCCTTCTCGTCTTCCCTTTCCCTCTCCTTTCTCTTCCTTCTCCCCACTTTGTTTTTCTTGTATCCTGGCTTTCCTCCTCCCACTCGCCTCACCTCCCCTCGCCCCTTCCTTTCTCCGGAGCCCAGCGACCTTGCGAGGTTGTTCCTCACCCCCAGATCCGCCGGGGCTTTACACCGTACCTCTCCTTTTCCCCGCTAACTCTGCCCCCCAACTTGCAAGGCTCTCTTGCTGGGAAGAGGAAAGGGATGCGAGCCAAAGTGATTTTGAGCTTTTTTTTTAAATTATGCATTTACTTATTTTTTACTATGAAATTGAGAGCAGGGAAAATATCCGTAGTGGTGGTTTGAGTTCATCCCTCAGTTAAACACAGCTGGGTCGTCAGACCTTGCTACCATGCAACTATATTTATTATTAGGTATGTTGCTTTTAAGAAGATTTAATCAGCATCTTGAGCTGGTAACTCTTTTGTTTGGTTTCTGTAGCTATGGAAGTGTGATTTACAGAGATTTGTACGGGTCATGGACATCTTTCCAGACTTACTGTGTATATTTAGACAGGACTTTGCTTGGTGTTAAAAAGTGTATATTTTGAATAGGTTCACACACAGTAGCAAACAATACCGACATTGTAAAGGCATGTACAACGAGTATTGAAACGCAGCATCCAGACTTCAACTAATCTGCCCTCAATAAAGCTGAAATAATTATCCTAAGCCGCCTTTCTAGAAGAAAAATCATTCAGGAATTCAAAACTTTTTTAAAGATCTTTTCTGCATTCCGATGGAGATCGAGGGGTGAGGCTTGGAGCCCAAACTACTTTCAGACATCAATGGAGGGAAGGAGGGGGGGAAGTGAGATATTACAATTAAAATGTGAAAACATAGCGTGACTTGCCCTATCCGAAGGATAATAATAATACTGCTATGGGTGGTAGAAGTTCTTTAGCTGCGCTCCAAACTGGTTGTGATCCTTTCACAGCGCACTCCTCGTGAAATAATTCTAAGTGGCAGATGAATAGGTCCAGTTGGAAGAGCTGCTGGACTGGAAGAAGCTCGCTGTATGACACATTCATCTGATTTCCACTAAACTGTCATCGGTGTGCTACATGGCTTCATAGTCCTAATGGAAATAATTCGCCCTCTTAATTTTTAGTGATCTGCTTAAGCACTTCTGTTAACAGACTTGGGAAAAACTTCTTTTTACCCTCCCACCCTCCCTGGCTCATATTTCCAGTCGTACAGCTAAGGAGGGAAAGAGACTTCTCAGTCCCTCTACAAATCGACTTGGAGGTATTAATTGGACAACAATATGTTTAGCCAAAGATTTTAATACACACACACACACAAAAAATCTTTTTCTTTGTAATCCTTTCCTTTTATGTAAAGGATTATAGAGGGGAGAGTGGGGGGAATTCCTGCGGGAGTTTCTTAATATTTGATTCCATTTTTCTTCGAGCTGCAAATAAAACAACCTTGAAATGTATTTCCAGAATAACATCCAAACAGTCTCTGTTGTTTTGGGTTGGTTTTTTCTTTTTTTTTTTTTTTTATCACAAGGACTATCATACACTGGTCGTTCAGCTTTAGGTTGCAACCCCTCTATTAGTATTCCTGATGAATCTCTGAAAGCTTCTACATATATTCTTTCTTTCTCTCTCTTTTCCTTCACCCCCCTCCCCTTTTTTTTTTTTACCTTTCTCCCCACCAAGCATTACGAAACATATAACAACTGCATTTCTGGCGAAAATCTTTCTTCCACAATATCCTTCCTTGGGGTATTTTAATACATGTATTCTGTGTGCTTGTGTGTTTACAACCAAACAAACCCACAACCCTGCCTATCAGCTAACACCAAGGTCTTGCTGAAGCCCAGTCTCCTCTCTGTGCCGCAAGGTCCAGCACGGGAGCTCTGCTGGCCAGAGGCTCTTACGAGGACTGAGCCGGCATCCTCAGACGTTGCCGCCGGCTCCCGCGGCTGGAGACGCTGCTCACCGAGGCTCGGTGGTGGCTAGCCAGACCTCGGGGAGCAGATCCTGCGCTTGCCCAGCGCGGCCGGGGATTCAGCGCTCCCCTAAGCCTGTTAGGGACACACTCTCATGTCCTGAAATGTGCAAGCAGATAATTGTTGGCGCTCCAGCTTTGTGTGAGGAGGCCAGGGTGTAAATGGCTTTTAATGACTGCAGCTGCTGGCTGCAAACTGTCAATGGGATCGGCTAATACCGAGCCCGGACCCACCGGACGCCCAGCCGCAGCCGCCGCCGCCGGGCGGGCGCGGAGGGGCGCGGAGCGGAGGAGCGCAGGAGCGGCGGCGCAGCGGGGCGCCCCGGCGGGCGCGGAGCCGGGCGCGGTCGGCGGCGGCGGCGGGAGTGCGGCGGCGGCGGCGGACGGGGCTGGGCAGAGGCTGCCCTCTCGGCCGGGAAATCCTTTCCGGATCCTGTAAGTTTGTTACGGGCAGGCGGAGGTCCCGCGGGGGAGCGCCCAGGGGGTGCGCGGCCTCCCCCTCCTCCCCCACGGCCCTTCCCCACCCCCGCGCTGGGGCCCGGGGTCCGCGGCCGCGCAAGGCGGGGTCCCTCTGCTCTGACGATGGACGTCTTCTCCAGGCCGGGGAACCTGCCGTCCGCTTGCAGTCAATCTTACTCGGTCCCGCATGATTTATTGTTTCAGCTGCTAGAATGACATGTGGCTCTGCAGGGCAGGGGAGCAACCCTCCCCTTCTCCCCAAAAACCTCCCCCTAAACAAACCCGGGCGAGCCAGTGCTCTGTCCTGGAGGGAGCCCTGCGAAGTTGTGTGCGTGTGTGTGTGTCGGGCTGCCAACCTGAAGGACTTTTCTGGGGAGAGGAAGGGAAGCAGGGAGAGAAGCTCCTTTATTTCACTGCTTGTTTTGATGGTAGCTCCCAGGAGGCTGCGATTTTCTGCTGCCTAGTTAGTGCCCCTTAATCCTGACTCGGGAGTGACTCAGTCGACGCTTGCGAGCGCTGATTATTTTTTTTTTATCGGGGAGGCAGTGGTTCAGACGGGGCTGGGGCGTAGCGGTCGAGGTACCGGCGAGAGGAAAACGCAGCACTGCGGCCGCGGCGAGGGGGAAGCCAAGGGGGGGAGAAAGGGAGAGCAGGGGCAGGTAAAGGAGAACCCATCGCGTTGGTCTTGTTAGGCTTTTTATGTTATTAATACAACGATTTAATTGGATTTTTGTCAGTCTGCAAGGGCAAGCGCTGACAAATTTGCACTGATGCTATCTTTAAAAACACATCTATCTTCCTCCTTCCTTCCTTCCTTTCCTCTTTCTTTCTTCCTCTCTTTCTTTAGTCACGATTTCCCGGGATAAATGAATGCGCATTTGATGGGTGTGTAAGATGCGGCCCATCCGGCTGGCGCAACAGAGCTCTGTGGATGCGGTGTGTGCTGTACCGGTGCTGATAACAAACAAGTGGCAAGTGATGTTTTTTTTAGTTGCTTGGATCGGCTTAAGAAGTCGAGGGGGTATTTAATTAGTGGTCCAAAATACTGCTTCAGCTTCCAAGTTAAACTTCCGGGGAGTCCTCTCATGCTTTAGTTGCATAAACACCGAGGCTGGATGAGGGAAACGTTAATAATAACAATTTTTAAATTACTTAAAAAAAAAAGAGAAAAGGAATGCAGCTCGCCGTCGCGGTGAGGTGGCGGCTTGGGAAGCAGAAAACTTTCCCGAGGAGGTGAGGAAGCCGCAGCCGCCTCCCGGCTGGGCTGGGCTGCTTTCCCCCATCCCTCTGGATCTGCTAGCAGCTCCCGCCAGTCGAAAGTTACCTGCTCTGCAGCAGAAACAGCCGTGCAGTCACTTGCTCCTGAATTAAACACAACTCTTAATGATGTAGCATTATCAACAAGGGACACTTGATTGACTGATCTAGGTATGATATATGTGCTGGCGTCTAAATTAAATAGTAAGTGAAATACTTAGCTCTAATTAGAAATCGTAACCTAGCGATGAAAACTTGAAGAAACAAATTGCGGGGGGAGGAGAGGACTGGCTTTAAACGCTACGGAGAGGAAAGTAGCGGTGATGTGTACAGAGTCTGACATATTAGCAACAAGCAGCAACTTTGAAATGATTGACGTGTCATTAAAGCCATCAGGCTGATTTTAATAAATCTTCAAGGAAAAAAGCAAGGAAAGAGAAGCGAAGAAAAGTGTGGAACCTCGCAGACAGGTTATTTATTAATCAGCGCGTTAAATCCGAGAGAAACACAATTAGAATGGGGGAGAAGGAGAGAAGGCGGGGGAAAATCTGTTGACGAATTTAGCAAATAAACGTCCGTAAAACAGCAACCATCCAGCTCGGGGCTTCTCTGGGAGATGGAGATGTCACAGCCAGATGCCTTCTCCCCCGAGTGTGCCTTCCCAAGGTAAACAAGCACGCAGTTGTCTCAACTTTCTCCTTTAGTACAAAGTTCCTGGTGCGACGGAAAATTTGAATATTTTATCAGTCTCTTGTAGTGACCCTCATTAGGTGGGCATCCTGCTAAGGCCCTGGCGTTACAAGAAAGCTGCCCAATCAGAGCATTTGCACGCCTTGTTAGCGATGGTTAATGAAGCTTCCCCATGCACTCAAAGAAAGGCCCCCTCGATGTAGATTTACCTTATGTCAACTCGTTACTTCTAATGAATCGCATCAAAATTCTTCCCTGAATGGGGCCGAGGCGCCCGGACCGGGATCCCCTCCCCGCCCGGCCGAGCCCACCCCTGCCACCGCCGGCACTTTAGCGGAGAACCCGGGACCGAGGTGACCAGGCGCAGCTTGGCGGTGGGGAGGGGGACAGGAGGCCGAGGGAGGGGACGGAGCGGAGAGCGCGGCCGGCGGCGGCGGGGGCAGCGCAGCCTGCGGGGGGGCTCAGCCCGGCAGCGGCTGCCGGCGGGGGCAGCGGCTGCGGAGGCTTCGCTGCTGGCAGGTAGACGTTCGCTCTTCGCCTCTAATTTCCAGGCTCCCCCCCACCCCAACCCCCCACCTCCCCGTCCCTCCGGGCTGGCATTTTAAAATCAATTAGTATTTTCAATTCTTGAGGTGAATTATTCAAACAAATGTTTGGGAGACCCTGAGGGAGAATTTGGCCGTGACAAAAGGTTTGATTAGCTTTATTTCCCCCCAAAAGCAACAAAGGCGTAGGGCTGCGAGAACAATCCGCTACATCAGGGCATGTTCAATTAAATGAAAGTCATTAGCTTCGCCGTGAAAGCACTACCTTTAAAATCAGATGGGGCGGGCGGGAAGGGGGGAGTGGGTGTACTCTGATAATTGTGGCTGGAGGATTTAACACTCCCCCTCCCCCTATACACACAAAGCCCTCCAAAAAGAAGAAGAAGGAGGAGGGGGGGACCCAAACCCAACACTTCACCCTTCGGAAATTTGTGCTCAGTCTAAACAATAGGAAGCCCATAATGCAGATTATAACACTCACTGACTCGAATCCATTATCTGCCCTCCACACTGTCTATATATTGATTTCCATATACTTTCTATTGCTCTCAATGACTGCGCAAAGCTCCAGTTAAGAGCCCGCGACACACAGGAGCGCTGCTTGAACTACATCTCACCAATACAAGCCGGAGCCGGTTGTAAACACGAAATGCTCCCACTTTCCCGGTGTAGCTGCGAACAAGCACACTACCCCCCCTCCACCCCCGCAAGGAAGCCGGGCAGAGCCGGTGCGCTGCCCCGGGCCCCCCTCCCGCCGCGGGGAGCGTGCGGGTCCCCCCCGGAGCCACGGCCAGGCGCGCACGCCCGTGCCCGCGGGAGAAATCTCGGGGCGCCCCGTCCCGAGAGCGCCGGGGCCGCATGCGGGGAAGGGGGTCTCGGTCCCCGTGGGGCGCGGAGCCGGCATCGCCGGGCGGGCAGAGCTGGGGGGCTCAGCTCCTCGCCCGTGGCCCTCCGCCAGCAGCCCCTCTCCCCGAGACCTGAGCTCCTAATGAGGGATGGCCGTGGTTTCCTTAACTTTGAGACCCAAGAGAGCAGAACTTTCACAAGGCAGGATGCTCCGGACGGTAAGTTTGATATTTAGATTAAGATCACTTCCTCACGGGCTCCTGTGGTGTGCGTGAGACTATGTGAATGTGAGGAAGACGAGGAGAGGGAGCAAGCTCAGCTCAAAGTGACCATAAGAGAGAGAGAAGGAACCGCCAAGAGCACGACTTGATTTTTTTGGGGAAGTGCTCTTAAAGGGAGGTGGGCTGGGAGCAGGAGGCCGCCGAGGCTGAGACGGGGAGCGCAGTCGAGCTGCCCCTGCCTCTTCGCAACCTTCCTCCGCAGGGCATCGCTCCAGGCGGAGGGCAAGAAGGTATCGAGAGGGTTAAAGTGCCGGGAGAGAAGTAGAAATTTGGAAGCGAATATGTGTTGGGGGGAGGGGGAGTAAAGCGGTTATTCTGCTGCTGTAAAGACCCCAAATAATCCACTTGGAACCTGTGTAGATCGGAGAGATCCGGGACAGTTTCTTAAATGGTCACATCTCCTCTCCCCCCCCCCCCTTTACTTTAATGAAGATTGTTAATTTGCTTCGAGGCAGTGCTCTGGGTTGATAAGTCCTCCCCAGCTAATATGTTAAAGTTTAAATACCAGCAGGTGCAAATTCACTCTACTTAAGGCTATAAAAATAATGCCGAAATTCAAGAGCACAAGAAGTCAGCCTTTGTATTGTGATTTATAAAAGGGAAATTGCGCTATACATAGCCAACTATTTACCAAAAAAACCCAACCCCCAAAGCCCTGAAAGTGCTAAACTCTTCTTAATGATGCCGAAGGTGAAGTTGTTTCATATTGGACAAAATGGGAATTATTCTTTGTCATGTAAATCACCCTTCACTTGACCTCAGGTTAGAGGATAATGTTCATTCTTAGTTCACACTAAAACTTATTTAAATTAGAGAGCCTGAAGAATCATTTCACCAAATCCGTGTAATAAAGTGAAGAGGACTTAGGGATCTTCATTCAAAAAACCCATGGGTTAGGAAAGTGTACTTTAAAAATTGGTATTTGCAGCAAACCTCGAGGATTAGGAGGTTTTTATTTAATCAAGTTATGCTCCTTGGATTTCCTGAGAAATGTGTATATAATTTCGCGTAACACGATTAAAAGAAAGGAAAAGATATGAATCAAAGGAGCTATAGATACACAAAAGACCTCCAAGTAACAATTACTGTAATACATATTTTAAAATAGGAAAAGAAATGAAAAGATATTTAACAATTGGGTAAAACAGAAAAGAAGGTTTGATAAAGAAGATGCAGCTTGCGGTGCTATTTCATTCGATAAATATACTTTTGGCGTGGAGTGACAGGATGTGTTATTTTGACACAAAATGAAAGCGTTACTGCAGATACAGAGACACAGATATACACGAAGACAGCTGTATACACTCATTTATAAATTAGTGGGTGCACGTGGAAGGAAATCTGAGCGTCTCTACTTTCCAAAGCAGCACTGAAAAATATCCCATAGGTGAGGTACTGGGTTCAGGTAGGTTTAATATTGAAGCGCTAGAGGTTATTGGAAATCAAATAAAAATTCGAGACGCACAGACCCATTAGAGGATTTAGTGGTGAGGAGGGAGAGATTTTCCAGGGCTTTTGTTGCTAATGTTTCAATGCTAGGCGCTAACTTTAAGAAAAGTGTCAGTAGAATAACAAATTGAGGGCATGAAAGGCCACGGAGAGAAAGCAAGCAAGGATGCTCTTGACTTCTTAGCAGTTGCTTAGAAAGGATCTCGAGCTTAATATGGGGACTCAATCAGCGGCGAGCACAAAGCTGGGCAGAGGCAAGTTGGGCTCAGCACGTGCACTTTGGTCAAGTCGCTCGAGTGAGCACCGGAGGGGGGTGGCCGCGGGCGCGGAGCCCCCCGGGCTGCACCCCCAGCCCCCCGCGCCCGGCACCGGCGGCCGCGGGCGCCGCCCTCCCGCACCCGGCCCGGGGCTGCCGCCGCGGGAGGGCACCGGCGTGGGCACAGGCACGCCAGGGGCTGTGCTGAACCCGTGCCCCTCTTTCCCCTCCGCGGCAGGGCAGGGAAAAGCCGCCTGCCCGGGACAGGCGCGGGGGCCGAGATGGGGGACTGGATAGAGCGCGACTTGTCCCTTTCCTGGAGCGCCAGCAGTGGGTTTTGTTAAAAGACTCTGTCATCAAGTTCGCTCTTTCTGCGAGAAACAGCCGATTTTAAAGCCCGTCTGTAAAGATTTTTAACAGCTTAACGAAATATCAGAGATAAGGGAAACCTGGAAGATGCTCCCAGGACATCAGACCTTAATGTGCTCCTTCAGCGGAGGAGGGAGCTCCATTCTGTTCCCTGTACGTATTATACTGTAGACAGGGTTCGATATATACTCTATTTAATCTTGCTCTGTGACAGAGCTGTTTAAGTGTATACCATGCCTACGTTCTTTGTATCAAGACCAAAAGCATGCATTGTTGAAAGAAAACTATTCAAAATCTTTCATCTGATAGAAACGATCCAGCAACTGTGAGGCAGCTACAGCACAATGGTTCTGTCTGCATAATAGGTATCTCATAAAAATACAGCATGTCATTGCAACAAAAAGTTAAAAGTCTTAAATGCATCCATCTTATATATTGCATGAAGTCAATAATATTCTAACCTCTCCTGCACCCCGCCATTAAATGGTACACGGCACTTTAAAATCGAGGGCATTGTGATTGAAATCCCAGTCTCTAGCAGAGAAAGAGGGGAGCAAGGTAAGTTAGCAAGGACCATTACGGATGTAATGACCTCAGGGTAAATATTCATTAGGAAGAGGGGATTCCTCTTCTAATACCCAGTCTATTTTCTTTGGAATGCAATATCACGGAGAATAATGTGGTAGCAAGTCCCAAGATTTAAAAGGAGATTATTGCCAAGTGTGTTGGGAAGAGTTTGGGAGATCCTTTTTTTATTTTTCCCCCAGACACTTCTCAAGTGCGATGCAAATGCCAAGAATAAGCGATTTTAAAAATCATCTTTCTAATTTTATTCGGAAAGGTAGAGAAGCTTGCTCCTTGCTTAGCCCCCGGCAGCAGAAAGAAGAGAACATTTAAGCAGCTCGGTGAGCAGCCCTGCCTCTCTTTTCCCATGGTAGGTGCACTTAGACGGCGGCAAGAGAGCCTGCACACCCCCCGGGGACAGAGTTTGCCTCCTGAACTACACTTCTCTTACTGAAGAACAGTAGCTCCGACCTCCAAACCAAGCAGGACTGCCGCTTTGAAGTAGCTGCGAACAGTGCTCCCGTGTCTCAACATGGTCACGTAGGAGATTTGAGCCTTTTAATTTCCAGACACAAGGAATAACTCCCTCGGAGCGCCGGGCTGGTTTACGTGGTCGATTGCTGGGTGTTTTGGTCAGAGTTTTTGATTTTTTTTTTCTAATATGATAGCGAGGGAAGATGGGATACTATCCCCTTGCAGACACAGAAGCATAAAGGGGAAGAGACAGCCTAGCCAGGGGCATATTTGGCTGTGGGGACCTGCCCGAGCCGCTCTGTTGTCCCCGGCGGGATGGCGGTCGGGGGCCGCCGCCGGTCCGGCCCGGCCCTCGCCCCGGCGCTGCGCGGCAGCCAACGGGCGCGTCGCCTGGTGTGACCTTCAGGGAGCACATTTCCACTGCTAAACACCGAGAAAAGTGCTTCTCTCTCTCGCAGGCGCCATATTACCGCCGGGAGCCGGCGCTGGGTAGGGGGGAGGGCGGGGGCGCAGTTAGTCTAGTTTTACGCAGTTGTTAATTCAGACTGGACGAGCACTCGATGGCTCCATAAAAAGAGGGAAAAAAAAGTACTAAAGTACTTTGGGATTATTATTTTCTTCTTGGCCCCCCCTGCTATCCTCCCTTTTCCAACTCCCCTCGAGGGGATGCGCTTTGTAACACTGATGCCTGCTCTGGGACCCTACGGAGCATCCTCCCCCTCCCCGCCCGCTGGGAAGGGGGTGACCCCTGAGAGCACGGGGCGTCACGGGGACCCTGCCCAAGGCCCCGACACTCGCCTTGCCGGGGGCCCCAGGCACCCCCGGGCAGCGCCCGAGAGCGCCCAGCTTCCCCCCATCCTGCTGCTTGCCGGGGAGGGACTGGGAAAACTCCCTAAACCTCGCTCCCTAATTTGCCCTGGGAAGGCTATGAGGCTCAAAATCAGAAAATACTCCCAACACCTCTTTCCCTCCGTGCAAAATGATTTCCTAAGCTGTGAGTCTGCACTTTGCTGAGCTCTCTGCTCCCTCACTTCTCACAGAGACCTGTTCCTTAGTCAATGGCGTTCTTTTGTCTTTCTCCCTGCTTTTATTTTTTTTTCTTATTGTGAAAAAAAATTAACCAACTCCACCTAAAACCCGACAACAACAACTTCTGTAGCTGTGCAGAAGCGAAGGAAGCAGCCCCGCGATCGCGGCAGGGACACAGAGAAGCCGGACAGAGCCTCTCCTCCCCTGGGCCGCAGGGCCGGTGCCGTCCTAAAGATTCAAGTCCTCTCAGGATTTCGGAACAAAGGCAGCCCAGCCCAGCTCTGCCACGCACGAATCTCCATTGTAATCCTGGGCTTATCCTTTCCCCACCTCCCTTTCTTCATTTGCCCTGTTTTCCAGCCTGCGATTCCTGAAGGTCAGATGGAGAGGTCATAGCTCTGCATCCCCTATAAATAGATTTTGATATTTAGACAGCTATTGCTACTCGATATTAACTTACAGGATAATGGCGAGAGATACCGTATGCGCTGAACCTGTTATTCACGAGTGAGCAGCATCTGTCGAATACAATTCTCGTCTTTTTGCCCTGTTTGGCTGTGGCACACATCAATAGGGCAAAGGACGTCTTGAGGCTGGGGTAGGGACGGGGAGCAGGACGGCTCTGCGGGGGCAAAGTTGCAAGTACAGTGCTGAAATTCTGCGAGGACTTAGAGAGCTGAAGTCAGGAGCCAGGTCGGTGCAGACCGGCTCTGAGCAAGTGCAGGACCCATTCAAGAGCGGCAAAGATTCCAGCGGGCTTTTGACACTTCGCATTAAAGTATAATGAATGCTGCTGAGGTGTAAGGGTCTCCCCTCTACACATTCACAGCTCGATTTCCCCCATTTCTGACTTTTAAAATCATGGGTTCCAGGTGGATCTGAACCAGAGGCTCAGAGCTCACCACTGACCCTTTCGCTCTTTACAGAGCGTTCGAGAGAAGGCAAGGTCTTCAAATGTGGGCAATACTTTGAAGAGAGCACTGAGAGTTCTCGTTTCCTTTTCACAGAGCATCCCCTCTTCTGGCTGTTCCCAAATCCTTCTCTGCCTTTCGCCACTTGCGAGGCAGAAAGGCCTTTACACTCCTAGGTCCTCCGTCCTGGGCGCCGGCACTTTACTCGGCAGTGCGATCAAAATGAAATTCGCGGCCGGGACTCTGGCTGAGGCTTCAGAGCAAGCCCACCCGCAGCCAGGTGCCCGCCGGGATGCGCCGATCGGGGACGGGCAGCACTTTGGGAACTGGTGGAACTGGCGGGCAGCGGCGGTGGCCGTGCCCCCGCGGGACGGGGAGAGGAGTCTGGCCAGGCTAAAAATACCATTTCTCCCTCGTTGTGCTGCCTCACGCGTGGGTCCTGCTCTTTCTGCAAAAACGATTCCCCTTATCGCTGTCGAGACCGCAGCTCTAGAAACTAGTTGTGATCAAGATCTTGTGTAGCAGGATCGGGAAGGTACGCAAGCGTTTCCATCTACTTACCTGGGCATGGGAGGGAAGGGGGGGGCAGGGTCGTGAAAGGCGCCGATTGTGTGTGGATTTTGAGGTTAAAAAGAGGTAACCTGGGGAAGGGGAGGGGGGAAAGGCGCTGAGTGGCTTAATTTAATCAATGAAATGTCTGAAGTAGCTGTCGAGATTTGATTCTCGCGTTTGCTAGTTTACCTTGCCCTTTAATGCTCATGTATAAACATCTGGTACTGCGCGTGTACAGCTGCGCTTTGGGGGTGGTGTGCGCTTGATTTTGAGAAAAGGGATAATTGCCAAGGAAGAGAAAAAGAGGCAATTTTCAGATGCTGAGACTTCCTAGAGCCTTGCGGGTTTACAACCAGCTCAGCAGCAGCGAAACAAACTTGCTGTCAGAAGTTTACCGACGCTTAGGAAGGAGGAGCGTATCTCGCTGCCCGGCCGGGGACCCGCGGGCTTTGTTCCGCGGGGAACGATGCCACTGGAGCTGCCACGGCTGCCCGCTGTCCCCGGCCGGCAGGCACGCTGGCCGGAGGGCTGGCGGACCGCTGTCCCGGCGGGGCAGTGTCCGGTGTCACCTGCCGGGCCCGGCGGGGCAGCCGAACCGCGCTCCGCCCGCCGGGAGAGGCGGCAGCGCTTGCGCCCAGAGCCCGACCGAAGAGGCAGACGCGACTTTTCTGGCTGTTTTTATGGCTCGCCGGCGAGGGAAGGTGCCGTCTCTTCCCCCCTTCGGCCTCCTCCGCCCATCTCTTCTCCCGGGAGCTCCGGAGGGAGCCAGGGGGGCCCCGGAGCTGCACAGCCCGGGCGCACAGGGACGGTGCGGGGGGACGGCGCAGCTCCCCCGGAGCGGCAGCCTCAGGGCTGCAGGGCAAAGATCTTGTGCTCCCTCCATCTCGGGGCTCTCTTTGACCCGATGAGCTGCTTAGGGCGAGCTCTTACGATAGTTTTTCCGTAAGAAAAATCCGAGTTATTGTGAGGTGCAGTCCCCATGCATTTTTAACCATAGTGATTACTAAATTAATAGCAGGCCCTAAGACAGATGTCAAAACGTCTTGAAAATGTTTATCTGCGAATAATTGAGAAGGTGGTAAGACGCATTATCTGATTGTATAATGAAATATGTATGAGGAACAGCTGTTTGCAATAGTCACCTCCCGTTGTTTCATTAGCCTAGAGCCTCCTCTTTAAAGAAGCGCTTCCCTGAAGTTGGCCATTCAGCCTCCGCCGCTTCCACCGGCGCCGGCGGCCGAGCCGGACCCACAGCGGGGAAAGGCGAACACGGTGCTGTCCCCAGGCCGGTCCACGGGCTCTCCCCACGGCATTTCTCACTGGTGCTCTGCTTCTAGGGCGGGAGGGAAGAGGCGCGGATGGGGTCCGAAGATGTCTTGCAGGGCAGTCTCAGCCTGAAGAGGACGCCCTGAGAGGAAGGATCCGAGATGCTCATCTCGGAAGAACAGCAAACAGCCATTTATTAAGATTTCATGCCAAGCAGCGATGCCTCGACTGCTTAGCTTTGACATAAACTTCCAGACGTCGAGCATATGCTGTTGCACAGCACTGTTTATGTGTGGTACCAGATGTTGCTTTGCATCCTATTGTCTGGAGACAATGTTTGGTTCAGGTTAAAATATCTTTACTTAAACTGCTCAGTTGGCCATTGTGTGAGCATTAGTGAAGTGTCATGGAGAGGTAATGGGAAGTCCGGGGAGGTTAGCTGTCCGACCATGGCCAGAAGGTCCCTGGTTCATGGTGGGGTTACAGCCACCACTGTCATCTTTTGTTTTCCCTCCTCAGAGAACCCTTGTCCTTCCTCTAAAAGGATGTGCCCCGCTCTCATTCCCTTCGGAGTTTTCTCCACCGTTTCATGAAACGGCCCGATGTTTGTTTTTCTAGTTCCCCTAAATCGCCCTAAAGAGGAAAGCAAAGCACGGTCCTGCGTCACGGCCACCCCAGGCCGGGCCGGGCCGGGCGGAGCGGGGCGGCCCCACGCCCCTGCCCGGGGATGCTGGCGCCGGGGGGAAATCGGTCCCCGGAGCAGAGTTCACGCTCCAGCCAAGCCGGCGGCTCCCTTCCCCCAAAATGCCCGGCCGAGCCTCCTTCCCTTCTTCCCTCCTTCCCTCCCTCCGTCCGGGCCGGGGCAGCCGCCTCCCGCCTGGAGCCTTTTCTTCCCTTTAACCCCGCAGTTTGGGCCGGCCGCGGCAGCTGACCTGTGGCAAGACTTTTGCTCCGGGAGAGAGGGGAAAAAAGCTATAGACTTTAATCGGATTTCTCCCCAAACACTTCTGGTATGTTGTTGTTATGCATCTATACGGAGATCATTATTTATAAATGAGCGAGTACGATCAGTCGCAAAGACTTTAAGAGCCCGGATTTGTGTCACTAAGTTGAGGGCGGGGTGGTGTGACTTGGCGGGGTGGTGGCGGGGGCCGAGCGGGATGTCACCTGCCGCCCCGCTTTCCCTAAAGCCACCCCGGCACCCTGGGCGAGTTTCCCCCGCCGGAGGCGGTGCGGGCCCGGGGCTGCGGCCGTGCCCCCGCCTGCTCCGCGCTCTCTCCCTGCAGTCCTGCTCGACACAATGCAGGCAGGTTTCCCCGTGTGCCAGGTACCCCCCGAAGAGTGCAGAAGAGGTGAGAACATTTTTCAGCAGCAGCAGCAGCAGCAGCAGCAGGTTTTGTTGGTCACTGTAGGCCCTACCTCCTCTGCTCCCCGACATTTGTGAAGCCGCTTCAGGGCACAGTTAACATCTCTCTAAATGTTCGAATTAACAAAAAGCCGCATTGTGTATTTCAGCATCGAAAGCGGAGGTTTGCAAAGTGATGCACCGAAGAATGTAGATGTGTTTGTGCGATTTTCAGCATTTTTGCCTGTGCATAATCCCTTATGCCTTTTATTATAGCCCTACACATTTACAGTTCATCTGTAAAGATACCGCTTGAGAGGGACCTGTTGCACACAGTGGCGGTAATTAGTAACCTTGGTAACAGTTTTAAATAAAGTATATAACAATGATGTCAACTGTTTTTATTCATCATACCGTAAATGGGGTCTCAATATTATTGTGCCTGTAGAGGACAGTGTTTAAGAAACAGTTATGAGGTTCCACTTTACTTATTATAGTGCGAGATATCACTTTTTCCCTTGTCCTTAAGTAAACATGATCGTGGTTCTAAATGGTATAAAGATTTTCAAACTGCTGAGGACTCTGTAAACTTTAATATTCTGAATGAGGTAGATGTTATCATGAATTAGACTTATCAGCCTGCAAGTACCCTTATGAAGAACACTGTAGTCTTCCAGAGAAACACCTCAGAATTAGTACTGCTTAGAAACCGTAATGAGCAATGTTAGCAGTGGCTATACCATTAGCCTTCTGCACAGGCTATCTCCTCTATTAAAGCTTACAGAAAATGCTCACAAGCTGAAAGCTAAATTAAATATAATTGCTTTTATTTACCTATTGCTTTCTTATAATTAAAATATTTTTAGTTACATTTATCAAACAGCATTCACTTAGAGTATTACCTGCCACATCTATTAATCCATTTTTCTGTATTAACTACACCACCATTAGCTATTGAAATATGTATATATACACACATGTATTACCTATATTGTCTTTGTCAAGATATGTTTTAGTTCTCATTAACAACAAATATTCTTGTGGAAGAATCTCTGAAGCATGTTTTTCATGCACATTTATTAATAATCACAGTTGTCAAGAATTAGATATGCACAGATTACAAACTGAAGGAAAATATTATATGCAAAATGAAACATAGAGTAGAATTGAGTATAACTATTTTTCCTCCTTAAAATAAAAAATTTACAGAGTGAAAAACTGAGCTATTAAGCTTACTTAAAAGATGGCTTTGTTGGTTTAATTATACTGTATTTATTTTATAAATATGTTTCAAAGGAAGCTTGCCATATTGAATGTCAATGAAGCCTGTAAAGAAAAGACTTACAAAAGCTAATGCATACCAAATACCAAATTTTAGTCATTAGCATTCCTATTTATTACAAACTAGAGGAACCTATTAACAGACAAGAATTTGTGTTTAGCTAGCATTACTATGTTTAGCCATTAAAATAAAAAAGGGCAAAAACTTAAAATCTTCTTCCCTTGCCCTTTAGAATTATATGTTCCTTTTACTCAGACAAATGTATTAAAAAGCCTGATAACAGAAACTGTGATTCTTCATTATTGCCATCTGTACCAGAGTAAAACCTGTATTGTTTTATTCAGGCAATATTTCTACTTTTTTCAAAGGACCAGGGCTGTCTGATCAAGCAATTCAAACATTTTGCACGTACCTTAACATCTGCTTTGGAAGGACTTCTGGCCAAGGGGAAGCACAGGCTGGCTTTGGGCTGATTCAGGCCTACAGGGTCAAGCCTGGAGGATGCCAGGCCTGATCCAGCATCAGTAGGCACTTCTCTATCACATTCAGTAGTTTAGGTCAAGTGTGGGGTGTGGATAGGAGCTTTCATGCTTAGGATGGAGGAAGGAAGGACTAAACCATTCATGAGGTTAAGCAGGCTGCTAACCAGAAGTTTCTTTCCAGCGCTTGTCACAAAATCAGCATATTTATTCATGTGCTGCCTATTTATTCAAGAATTTATTTAAAATCTCTAGGCCAAGCATTTCTACTTTTCATATACTCTTTAAGAAATTGTATTTTTGTCTCTTTTGAAGACAGATGTGTGAAAATATACTACCCCTCAGAATTTATGAAAAACAGTTAGACATATTATTATGTAACATATTAAATTTCAACTATAAATGGTAAATAAGTTTACTTGTGCTTTTCACCAAACTGCACATTTTTGTGTAAAAAGAGGAGTTTTTGGGGATATTCATGATGAAGTAACAAACTGATAGATCTTTTCGCTTTTGTTGCGTCCCACACGGTCCTTGCCTTCTCAGCTTGTGAGTGAGCGTCACTCCTAGAGACTCTGTTGTGTGTATTCAAATTGGCAGAGAGATTCAAAACAAGACCAAAGAAGCAGCAAAACATCTACGGAACTTCTGTATGACAGATGCTGTCAAATGCCTGTTTTGCCTCAAAGATTACTTCAGTTTTCAAAGAATGGGGGGGAGAAGGGTGGAGAGCGGTTCAGGAAAGTTCAACCCATCTGTTGAATCTTTGTTTTCCAATTTCCATTGTTAATTTCTAAACCGGGCTTTACACTTAATTTAATAAAGTGTTTGGTAGGACTAATAAGGATCACTTTTGATTTCGATTTTGCAAGAATAGAGTGAAGACTAGTACAAAGAAAATTCATTGCATAAACATCCTGCCCAAGAAAGGAAGGTTCGCCCATACTCCATCTACAGGATTTGTAAGTACAAGAAATTTGTTCTCTTCAAAGATTTAAACTCCTTGGCTTTAGGATGCCATCGTAGAGCTGGTTGTTTATAGCTTTTACATGAACATATGGTGAGAAGTTTGACTGAAATAGTTCTACAAACAGCATATCTTAGCATGTATGAAATATTTTGAATAAAGGAGTTCCTGCGTGACCCCATTTATGTGATCCACATTGCTGCTTTTCACTAATGAAAACAAAACTGATCTGAAATTTGCATGAGTGTGATGTCTGGGGATAACAGTCTCATGAAATCAAAATGATGCAGGCTGTCTCTGATTTTGCTAAGATAAATTAGAATTTGGGAGGAAGAATCTCATGGAAAATTAAATATAAAAGCAGACAGAGCTTCTGAAATTTTAAGAACCCCTATTTTTTCCTGGGAGTTTTTTTTTGAGTCAAAGATTTTAAGTTTATAATCAATGAAGAGGAGTGGTTCAAGAGGCTGCAGACAGCAGAGATTCAAATAAGCCTGAAGGAATCTTTATATTGTCTCTCAAGTATTGTAACTTTCACAAGGTGGGCTTTTTCTAGGTCATCATGTCTATAAACCAAAATAGAGCTGCTCCATAGATCTACAACTCAGATGCTGCTGCAAAGATAGATGTCTTGCAGGTCTTTCACTTACACATGCTAGATAGATACTATTAGAAGTTTTTTGGCAGAAAAGCTTTAATTTGCAATGTTTCTGCCTACCAAACCCAAACTGGCTTAACTCTAAGTCCTGTTGCTAGAATGGCAAATGTATTTAAAGGAGAAATGGTAGTAATGCAATAGTTTTGACAGTGAAGTTCAGACAAAAAAAAAGAGCAGCCCTATGGAAGAAAAAGTGGTCTGATGAATCACTTCTTTGTTCATACTGTCCCTTTAAAACAAAGCAGAATACAAATGTTTGAACAAAAATGCTTCAGTTGTTGCATTCTCAGCAATGCTTTCTCTTTCTCACCTTAAACCATCCAGAGTCCTTTGTAGCCACACACAGTATGCGACAGAACAGTTTGGAAAAGATTCATCTATCAAGTTTAACAACTTTCTGGTGTAACTTCAGAGAGGTTTATTGCTTATTCATGTGGAAGTGAGTACACCCGACTTGTTTTGCCTGGTTTTGCTACTTTTGCCGGTTTGCAGGACTGTTCTGGTAGCTGCAAATGGCTTCTCAAGTGACATTTGCTGACATTCAGTAGTGTATATTTATCAGTATTCTTCACCTTGCTTCTACACCTGTAATCTATTTTATTTTGTTCCTCATAGCAACCTCCTTTCCACTGTCCATGGCCTGAAAATGATAAATGGCATAGTGGCATATTTCCCTAGCTGCACTAAAATGTCACTGTGAAAAATCTTTAATGGGCTAAGTGTAGCTTTTCAGGTTATGACTTGTCAAGTTATGGAGAAATTCTAGAGTTTCTCCCTAATCCACCATTCTTTGGTACCACAGCACTGCCGACAGAGACTAATTATAAGTTACACCAGTCAGAGCAGGGCAAGAATAAATGAAGTAGAAACTGTTTGATCAAGGCTCATTTATACTTGCTTTCTGCACTTGTGCTGTGTTACCTGATGTGCTCTGTGCAGGCTGATGCTGGATGTGCCTTACTGCTTATGTATGAATATGCACACATGTTGAGATCTAGGTTATTGCAAAGAATTTGCTTATCACTGCACTGGACATATTTATACTGCTCCTACATCTGGGAGTGCTGAGGGAAACCCTCCAGGCTGGCCAAAGTAATGGAATGCTCTAAGAAAGAGTCTCTGGTGGCACCTGTAATTAAAATGAACACTAACAGGAAATAAACAGGTGAGAGCACCTAGTGTTACTACCATTCTTTTAGTTTAGGTACCAAAATCGGTCAAGACAGGCTGACTTATATTTTAAAGCAGCCTCAGAAATACAATGTACTTGCCCTGGACTCAGGGATCTGGAAGACTATTCTGCTTTAGGTTTTCTGTTCCTTTTTCAGCAGTTCTTGATCAACTTTTTGGACAAAATGCTCAAGTCCAGAATATAGAACAGTTTTTGAGAACATTCACCCTAAATCTGACATCAGATTGTACTTGGGTGTCACTTTTCCCTAGTTTTCTCTGCCTTTGCAACAAATACTTAAAAGAAACATCTTAGTTCCTTAGTTCTTTTCTTTAAAAAGAAACCTACTTCCCTGTTCTATGATCATAAAGCATCATGCCCAGATTTCCTCCCATCGAAGAGTTAGAAAGCACAAAAGGAACTAAATGCTAGAACCAACAAGAACATTTGTTTTGCAGCAAATGGTGAATGGCGTAATTTATATGACAAAGAGGGCATTTTTGGCATCGAGGGACAACAGCACCTCTTTAGATCATGCCATGAAGTAGGAAGTAGCTGAAATTATTTTTATGTGATTTTTCTATTACTTGCATTTAACTGGTATTTTTTTATCAGTGAGGACAAGAGGTTGTAGATCTTGACATGACATGCAGCATAAAATACTTACTTGGCTTTTGAAAAGGAGCCAGGGTAGAAGCGCTTTAGAGTAAAATCTATCTTCCTCTTCTCCCATTCCCTACACCAACTTCCACCTTACAACTAACATGCTGCTATTACAAGGTCTGTGCCCTCTTATATCCATATCAGTTCCAGAGGGTCCATATTTCACTCTTAGGACTTAAGTGTTCACATAATCCATGATCACTTCCTGCAAGGGTGTGACTTTAAGTCCCTATGCCTACAGTGGGGAAAAATCTCTTGTCTGACTAACTTGCAAATGATGTCAGTCTTAGGAAGTGTCATGAGTCCATCAGCTTTCCTAATTAACATTTTCAGTGCTTATTTACTGTGTAGATCACCCAGTATTTTGCTTTAGAACAGAATTTAGACCTCACTTTGTTTCCAAGGAAAAGTTTAAGGGAAAAGAAACATCTTCTAGTAGAATAGCTGAAAGCAACATCTGGAGGAGGGTTTTGGTATACAAAGAAGGATTTGTGTCTGAAAGCTTTTTTCCCCCCTAGTTAAAACAGTTGGTCTAAGAGAAAATACTGCCTTTTCCAGCAGTTTTTTAGTATATTCTTAGACCATACTACTAAAACAGCTAACAGTATTACCATGCTTTCCTTGTCCTGAAAGGGTGAAAAATAAACTTTAAATGCTTTTGAAATGAAGCCCTATTATGCTTTTAAGCCTTTGGCTAATTATCTGCAGTTGACACTCTCCTGGAAGCCAGCAGAGGCTCTGTGCTTAGATCTGGAAATTCTAGAATTTATAGGTTTTTCCCTAGCCCTGCTCCTAGAGGACAAACAAAGGCTTTTCTCCAGTTCACTCTGCAGCCCTCAGATTACCCTGAGTTCAGTTTGCTGCACTTACTACCTGTCCTTGTGAAAGCCAGATGAGTATGTTCTGCTACCACTATGGTCAAGGATCCCAGGAGCTCTAAACAGCCTTCAAAGGCACTTTCTCCCCACTCAGAGGAGTGTAAATTCTGCCACTGACTGGGGTCTGAACGTGGCTCTGAGAGTTTGGCTTGCAATGTCCTGGTGCTGCACCATTCTTCAGGAACATCTCTGCCTGCTCCACAGGCATGAGGCCACATCAACCTGCTCTTTGCACTTCTTCAGAGAAGTGCATTCACCAAAACTCTCTGGGTCAGAGGAAGCAGACCAGCACTGAGCCCTCATGCAGAAGTTTCTAGTTTGGCACCTATTTTTTTCAGCACGGCGTTGCAAGGGATTCAGCTTTTCACGTCTATTTATTTAGTTTGACTGCTTATGGCCTTTCAAATGCAACTGTCTTCTGTGTGTCCAAATGCCACGGGGGATGGTTTGGCTTTGTGAAAAGATGGTGGAAAAAAGGAAATAAAGCAGCTTCCCTAAGGGCTTATTCATAAGACACTGCTGCTTGTGGCTTGTTTCCCATGGAGGACAAAATTTCTCCTAGTGTTTGACATATATGAAGATACCACCCCTGCTCTTTGCCAGCATCAAAAGGGAGGATGTACTCAAAGATCTCAAGCTGCATGCAGAGACTATCAACAGCTTCAGATCAAGCACAGCCAACATCACTGGGACCAAACTGGATATTGTATTATTGTCCTTTTTATCATCCTTTTTATTCTTGTGTGTGTGTGTTCAACAGTTCACTTGAACAACAAAACACTGAAATAAAAACCACACACATTTTTCCTACTGAAGTGGTCTACCTGACAATAAAATTCAAGTATTTCTTTCTAAAAGTGTTTCAGAAAGCACTGAAGTTACAGTAAGGAAAAGAAAATATTCACACTGGCCTTTTCAAAAACACTTGCCTGATGCCCAGTTTTACTCAATTTTAGTAGGAGCAGACCTAAGGCATGACCACAGTCCAGAGCAATTTCACACCAATAAGCATGGGTAGATTTCCTGGTGAGCATTTAGGGTGTTGCAGACCCTATCCTGCATCCTTGCTAGATTACAGGCTAAACTGAGGCCAAGTTTCTGCTCTGCTCATAATACATATTATGGGTGCAATCATCTCTGCGTAAATACCTTTGTGGATTTGGGCCTGAGTGTTTTTGAAAATCCCACCCACATGGGACACCCGTAGGTCAAATGAAAAATTGCATAAGCTATTAACTAAAGCTATAGCTTATAAAAAGTTGCCCACAAGAAAGGTACACAGGTTAGTGCTGCTCCAGGGCATCCTTAAGTCACACTTCAGCAAGTTATAAAGTTGTCTTTGGAGAGCAATCAGACCAAGTTGTCAGTCCTGTAAGGATAGATTTATGTGTCTCTGACATGTCAGCTGTTGTCTTTGCCACTTCATTGCTGCTATGATATTTCAGCAGGAGGTAACCACTGCTATTGCCCTGCCTGAAAATCCACAGAACTTTCTTCTGTAAACATTTATTACCCTGGATATTTTCCCATCACAGGACAGCATCTCTGAATTTATCTACATGTTTTTTTAACTCTCACTCGCAGGTCAGTGCTTGTTTTTCTCAAATTTTTTTTCATTTTAATCTGCATTTATGTAGCAGAAGGTTCACAGCCAAACATTTTTCCCCAAAAACCTCCATAATTTGTTGGCGTTTTTAGTAATATAATTTAAAAGAACACAGTTTTTTTTTTTGTTTGTTGCTGATGAAGTAACCTAGGTCATCACCCTGCACTGGAAGAGTTACTTACTGTCTTCAACATGAAGGGGTCTAATCAAGAAGTTTGTTAGTAATCTGTACAATTGATGCAATATTGTCATTGAGCTTACCTCCAGAGTTGGGCTTATTTCTCCCTATATGCTCCTGAAATACTGCTCTGCAAGTTGGAAAGATGATTTGTTCTGGCTGAATCTAAAGTGAACAATTAGAGAATGGAAACTCTCAAAGTGAGTTTATGTTTAAGGCCTTAATTCTCCTGGAAGGTGAGCACAGTGGCAGTGCCAGCACCATGCAGCAGACTGTGTCCTGACTGCAGCTGCCCTGGAGCCTCAATCCTCATCCCAGCTCCACAGCCATGAACACAGAATTGGTGTTGGGTAGACATGAGCTGGAGACAGAGCAGTGCATGGCCCAGGACAAATCTGTAGCCTAAGAGACATGGTCCTCCCAATATTGTTAACTTTTGTACAAAATGCCCCCTGGAAACACTTTACAGAGTTGCCATTTCAGCAAATGACATTTTGTATATTCTTCGGAGATGCCACATGTATAATGCAGTCACACTCAGCTCAAAGTGACCATGGGGATTGAGCATGACTCAGCTGCTCTCTGGATTACTCACACAGGGTATTTTATGGCAGCAGACAGTAAGAGGAGCTGAAGTGGGGCTAGAAAATGGAGAAAAGACATCTTCCCTTCAGCACTGCCATTTTGGTAATGCTACAATGTTCTGTGCAGGTAGCAGCTTAGGCTGGTGCATAGTGGAGATCAGCTTTGTTACAACAGAATTTTTTTGTAAAAAACAATTTTTCTCAAGTGTTTCTCTCTTTAGTGTGTTTCATCAGAATTAATACTCAGAAGCTACTAAGGAAATGTTCTAAAAACTGTTGTAATATTACTTCTTCAAGTTCCTGCTTATTTCCCTTCTCTTGTTAGAGCATATCAAGACTTACTTGAGCCCCATAACACTTTCCCCCTAATTCTGTACTTTAATGTCCTGTTTTCTTTACTGATTTTTTTTACTATTTCTTTTGAATTCCTGATCTGATTATTTCCTTTGACCACACCTGCCTGCTGTGGTCTCCTTCCTCATGCTGGGGACCGCTTGGTTTTTTTCCTAATTACCAGAAGGCCTTCCTATTTCTCTTTGGAATTATTTTAAAAATAAATTCTCTTTCTCTTTGTCATTAAGGCTCCTCAGATATCTGATAATGATTTATTCTGAAGTTGTCTCCTTTAGACTGTAAGTATTTTACAAGTTAAAATACATCCGATCTCACTGTTAACATCAGGCAGGGTTTGGAGCAGAACCAAGTTAGGCCAAGTAAATCTACCCATGAAACTTCTCAGCATTCTGCTGATGCTCCAGTGCTTTCTTGCAGCAAACATAAGTGCTTTTAGAAGGCTTGGTTTTAGTACAAGCAAACAAACACACAAACAAACACAGCTTCCACCAAAAGAACATGTGATCTTCCCATGCATACTTGGGTTCAAATTCCTGACCTGCTGTCTCTCTAACTGCAGAGGACTGTGTCAATTCACCCACAGCCTGATAGTTGTCCTTGGGCAAGGTTCACTCCACAGTTCCTCCTGGAGCTGATCTACTTCCTATAACAAAGCATTCTTCAGAGTCATTATCTGAATTTGCTTCCTCATATATTGGGTGAGCATCCCCACAACTGCACTGCAGAACTGCACTGAAACTGAGCTGCACTTTCTAATGAAAACTCATTTCATTGCAAAATTTCCAATCAGCTCTAATTTGGAAGCCCCAGCTGAGCTCCTGCTGTGAGATATATCATAAGAGACAGATCTTGCTGTGAAGGGCTGGCAGGTTGGAGAGATGAGGGCTGAGAAGAAAAGCACAACAGAAAGGTGAAATGGCTTCCTCGGAATCACGCAATGGGTCAGTGGCAGTTTTGGTTCTTCTTAGTGCCAGCCACAGCCCATGCTACCTCTCACATTCTGGGCTTACAGACAGACTCAGCTCTCCCTGGTCATCTTTTCAATCATAACTAGATTATTCTTGCATGTAGGTTAACGCTTGGGTGCACAAGTTCAGCAGTTTTAAACCTTGCTTACAAAGCATCATGTACATGTATATGGCACCATCAAAAACTTTGAGGTAACAGATAACAAAGATGTCACGGTAAAATGCTTAAAAGCCAGACCCTATTGCAACAGAATAGGCAAGAGGACAAAGAAAATCAAGTATTGTTCTAACTAAAGTCTGTCAGCTGCTCTGAACAAGGTAAGAAATACCATGTGAATTTCACAGTTTGGGAAATCTGGCATAAGATGGTGCACCTGAACCTGTACAGGTTGTTAAGCCAATGCCATGGTTAGAATGCAATGCCTTACTTAAAATTAAACTTTCTCAGATGCTTCTCTAGATCTCTAAGACTACAAGAATTTTTAGTTTTAAAGCAATTTTATTTTTTCTTCTGGCCTTACACTGATTTGGAACAGAATTAGAGACAACTTGTATATTATGAATAGTATACCATTGTATTTTGTTTATTTTTCCTAGGAGCTCTCTGAAACTAAAATTTCTCTTTGAGGACAGCTGGTCCATGCCCCTGAGGAAAAAGATGCTTATGTCAAGGCCGAGGTTAATGATTTTAATTTACAGTTTTTGTAGGAATATTGTTTTGATTCTGCAGATATCGCTGTCTCTCCATTGTTTTAAAAAAACAGCAATACTTCAATAAGGCTTTATATCTTATTACCCCAAAACACATTTAATTTTGTTTGACTAGATCATGTCAGCATGTTAATAGAATAATTGTTATTCCAAACATGCTTGGTGAACTTGAATACCAAAGTGAAGTTTATATGTTTAATCAAATATATTCAGTAATTCCAGTGGAAAATGCAGAAGTGTTTTCTGTCAATATTTTCTTGACTTTTGAAATGAGTATACATTGCCCAAATTTTCATTCTTGTGGATCTATTTTCTATCCATATCCAAGCAATTTAATTTATTTGCATGACTGTTTCCAGTGGCTGAAAATGGAAGAAAAAACGCCACAAGGTCACATTGGCAATACTTCTTGCTGGAAGTGCTTTTACAGGTATGTGATCAAGGGAAGGAAACATCTTGCAGATTTTGAAGCCATGAGTTGTCAGATGGGTCATAAAACCAGCTGCAATTCCCAAAACTGTACTGTATTTTTGGATGTACTATAGAAAGGCTGCCATTTCTCTTTTTTGTCTCTCATGCAACATTTCATCTTTCCTTCTGCATGAGATGAAGACTTAAATCTTGTCGGTTCCTTCAGAGAGCTTCAAAAGAGAAAAAAATGCTTAAAGCATATTACTTGATAAAAAGTCTATCCATAGTGCTATCTGGTTTAGAAACCAAGCAGGGACCTTGGAGTGAGAGCTGCCCATGGAATGGTGTGCAGGCATGGGCAAGTGGCAGGACAGCGTGGTATGAACAGGAATAGGAGCTCTGGGAGCAGTGGAGATTCAGAGAGGACACTTGAAGAGACATCACAGAAGAGGGATATAAAATGGGAGGATCTGACGAAGAATGATCTTGAGGGCACAGGAGCAGAACAGGGAAATGCAAAGAGCCTGTAGGACCAAGAGGGAGTTAAGGGATCCTATAGGACTCCTTGCTGCTGTTGACCCAGCTACGACTCAGGATAACATTGTGGGAAGATGCCCAAAGGGAATTTGTAGAATGTGGTTTGTAAACTTCCTATATATTTATCGCTAAACTCTCCACATTTTCTTGAAGCAACTTTTTCCAGTAGTGACTGCTTACAGACCCAGCCAAGAGAGAATATTTGGATGGACTTTTGGGGGGTGGTGTGGCTGGCAGAGAGCAGGTGAAGGCAGCGCCGCTGAGCTCAAGTGTAGCATGTTTGCAATTTGTTTCAGGACTGACCCTGAACCTTCCAGGCCCTGGAAGATTTTCTGTCCTCAGGGAATGTGAGGAAGTGTGGACACAAAGGGAGAGACTTGAAGTATTTCTCCAGGAAGAAAAGATGTAAATATTTTTGTATATTGGCTGACGGTTTCTAAAAATTTTGCTAAATAGTATGGTTTTATTACTTCTAATATTAGAAAAACAAGTTGTCCTAGGATCACAGTTGTTATACATTTCCTCAGATTATCTTAGTTGGAAACCTCATTTGAGATAAGACATTCTTCTTTTCAGCGGTATAGCTCCTGTTAAGTTAATATAGAATTAAGGAAATGATTATTTTATTGTTAACAAACAGTAAAATATGATCGAACGTTTTCACCACATTCAAAAATGCCATAGAACTGGGGATGGAAATGTGTTATTCTTGCTTCTAGATAAAGAACATCAAAACATGTTGCTTAATATGAAAATTCACCTTTCCCAATTATATGTATTTTCAACATCTACAGGGTATTCAGAGTATTTTGTGTAGCTTCTCTGCTCTGAAAAATCCATGGACAAATTTTCTAGGAGAAAGTTAGATATAGATGATATAGCTATAGCTATATCTATTTTTATTTTAGGTGAAAGTGGCAGCTGAACAAAGCCTGTTCTTTCAATGGAGCAACAAAGCAGCAGTATAGGGCCAGAGCTGGAAGTCCTTCTGCTGTAAATCCACACCAATCCAACTAAGACCAAGTACTTGTGAATATTAAATTCACACTAGCTGAGAGTAGAAATGGCCTTTGTTTTTGAAACCCTTGGAGTCCAAAGTGAGAAAAAAAAGGAGCAGGGTTTAACCTTTAAACCTTTCACTGACCTTTAAGCAGTACTTTGGATTATATCTGCCCTTGTTAATCTGAAGCCACTTGCAAACATAACTGGCATTCCTGTTTTTTAAGCATACGCTACGTACATTATAGAACGGGTTAGCAATTGAAAGGTTTGGCTCCTGTTCATTGTGTCTTTATCACCTTTTAAAGTGACGCTTATCTTTGTAAACAAAATTTCATAGTAAGCAGTAACACGAGAAATGCTTTGTGTCAAAGTGCATCATGTTAGTGATGGCCAGGCTTAGATCTATACTCTTGGAGGTGCAAACCCATGTGTTGATCAAGATATTAAATTTTGTAGAATTCCTGTATTAATGTAGAACTCAACAAGGACCAGCTTTGTTGGCGCCGCTTTCTATCACAGGTGCGTAGAAACTTCTGCAACATCTGGCCAGACCATTATTTTTCCTTCTTTGGCTTTTCTTTCTTTCACACTATTCACGTCACTGCTTGCATGAACTTTTTTCTCACATACCTTCCCCATACATATCTTCATTTTGGTCTATTAAATCCAAACTACAGGTACAAATGACATAAAATGAACTATGAATTTATCTTGGACAAGATCTCACTGTTCTCATAACCTAAACAGAGTTTAATTAACACTAGAAACATCTACTTCTTGATATAAATAAAATAGTCTAAAACTGGTGATTGTAATTTCCCCTTTTCATTCGCACAATGATTGCAAAATGTCTTGCCATTCACATGGAAATTTTTCTTCTAAGTACGTCTGTCTTTAGTGGAACAATGTCATGGGCAGAGCACAAATTTATAGAGGATGTATATGTTTAAGTAACAGCAGCTATTTCATATTCTGTGTCCATCATTTGAATCAAGAATTTTCCTGCTGGGTTGTTACAGTAGCACAGAGGAAGTGATGCACTGCCCCTTACATTCAAGTTACTCTTCAAGTGCAGAAATACTGGCCTTAGAAATTGACAAAATTACAAACAAGTTATTTTGCCTTGAAGTATGAAATGCTGGAAATTGCTGAGACAACCTAGCACAGCAGACACAGTCAGGCTGAATCAGTGTGAGGATCGCCATTGTAGGTTTCGAAAGATAAACGCATGGGATTTGTTTTCCTGAAAAGTTTTACCAGGACTTGACATTGTAAAGACATTGAGTGTCATAGGCTATAAAGAAATAAAGAGTTGATAAGCTGAGAGCAAACACTGAAAGGCCTTGTGATGTAGCTGGTGAAAAGCACCTGTTTTTTATGGTGGATATTTATTTGAATATGAAAAGTACTATACATTTCTTTTATCATCTCCTCATCTCTTGCTGTTGCATGTTGGAGAATTACTAAATCTCTGGAGAGGGATCAGATCTGTAAAAGTTGTCAGTTGTTAAGACAAGGTATTCAGTGAATAAATGAATTATTGTACTGAAGTGCTTTATTGAATATTCCTGTGTCACTGCTTTAGTTAAGTATCAAGAACACAGGCATTTAACAATATTACTTTAAATTCAAAATGCCTTGAAAGTACTGAGATTCAATTTGCAAATGTAACCAAGAATAAAACATGTGCCTTGGATTACATGTCACTTCTTGGGATGTTTTGACATAACGCATTTAGAAAATACTTTCCTGTGACAGAAATGATTAAAACAAATTTCAGTTATCTGTGACTTCTAACAGTCCAGTTCTTGGTTAGTTTGTTCTCTGCATCACAACAAGCACCAGCTGACATGCTCACTTGTGTATCAGTGTGGAGGCCAACTGCTTAAGGCTAAAGTGCTATTGTGTTCCTTGTGCGAATAATCCTGTTAGCAGCAAGGGAACACAGGCATGGAAAAAGCATAAAATGGTCAGAAGTGAGAAAATAACCTGACTTCCTTCTCTTTTCTAGAGATGATCTGTGCAGTATTTTTAGACAGATCTCTTGTGTGATGGTACCAACATCTTCAAAGATTCCATCTTTTTATCTCCTCTCAGGGGTACCAAAATCACACCAGCTCTTCTCTGTGTGTTCAGATGGGCACACCTAGAAAAGTAGATAAGCAAATCCATTCAATAATCTGTCCTCTGTATTTCCAAAATACTGGTACCAAGATAGAAAATATAAGGATACACGGGGAGGTACTTTTCTCTGTGTCTTTTATGAAAACACACTTCCTCTAGAAATTCAGTATATAAGCACCACAGACCATTATTCCCAAAGAGCAAGCATGTCATAATGGAAAATATATACCAGAAATTTAGTATTAAATCTACTTTTATTAAATACAGTTAAACTAACTACAGCTTCTCAGTATCAAATTTTAGTATTATGTGTAGTATTACATAAAAAAAATAATCCAAGTAGACAATTCCTACTACAGAGTTATGCTTAAATTTGCCACTCATATTTGTGGGACTTGCAGAAATCCAAGAATGGTGGTTTTGGGTTTACTAACAAAATGTCACAATGAAACTTATCAAGGAGAGCAGGTAAGACTGCCTGTTAATAGTAACATTTTCAGAACAGCATGATTAGTTCACTGGTCATATCACCTGCCCACTCATCTAGGCCAGCAAATACTAAAACCAGAAAAAGATTATTACTTTTTGCATTATACCTGTTCTTAGCACATGATGAGAGGATTGTGAAGACAGTGGTGGAACATACATCAGAAACCCGTTGCTTCATGCTCTGTGACACATTTGCTGTACCAGGAATGAAACAGAGAGAAGGAATTTGGTTGCTGGGATTATGAAATCCAGAACCTGGTTCTATAACCTGCTGATGATATTGACTTCTGTTGTCATTTGGATGTGATTATATATTCACTGTCTTAATTAATAGTTATGGATGTTGCATGACATGGTGTTAACACCCTATCTGAAAATAAAATGAGTACTGACATGTCAAGGACTTGGCTAAAAGGTGTTTTGATTTCCCTCTGATTAGCGCTGGATCTCACTGCTGATTTGTCAACCATTTTAGCTTCATCAGATGAAACAGAAAGATGGGCAAATGCAGGTTCTGTTTCCCACAGCATCCTGGGGCTGGTACCAGCTGCACAAGAGGTAAGGCAAGGTTAGAAATGCACTGAGGCAGCCCAGGCACCAGCTAACCAGTACCCACAACTCCTGCTCAAACCCTCCAGCTTCCCCACATTCAGTGGGTGGCAGAAAACATAGATTGTTCCCCCATTCAGTGGGTGGCAGAAAACAACAGCTGCCCAACTCCTTAGGCTGTTGGCTAGGACCTGTGGGACTCATGCATTTGAAAGCTTCAGGTGGGAAAAGAAAGTAGAGATTGCACTCACAGCACTCACACCCTGGGGAAATGCGCAGATAACACCCCCGAGGTGAGCAGGCGGTCTTCTTGATCTATATCATAGCAAGTACCCCAGGGATATTAAGGGTGGAAATTGAGGAGTTTTAACCTCCTAAAGGCTCTGGTGCTCTTATGCCTTTATGTACATTTGTGCAGACAAGAAGCATGTAAGACTTGCAGGTCAAAATACAGATACAAATAATGCTGATGTTCGGTAAACAGTTCCTGTCTTCTGCTACGCTCCTTTGGAGAGAAAAAATAAATAAATAAAAGAGAGAAAGCAAGCAAAACTCCCACAATTTAACTTTTCTATAAGATTTGTCTTCCTCCCCTTAGAAACATTAAAATCCAAGTACATCCCAGTAAAACGTTTTCGGGAGATGGTACTCAGTACATAAAAAGCTAAGCAAATAAACTTCAAGCATCAAAGTACCAGATCTTAAAGCTTGGAATTTAAAACTGCAAAGTGCACAGAAATAAAACCCTTGCGG
Organism: Camarhynchus parvulus; assembly: GCF_901933205.1. Classification (NCBI taxonomy): domain Eukaryota; kingdom Metazoa; phylum Chordata; class Aves; order Passeriformes; family Thraupidae; genus Camarhynchus; species Camarhynchus parvulus. The sequence continues at coordinate 25,770,692 of NC_044573.1, read as the reverse complement.
ACATGCTAAAATGTCTAATTCATTATTATTTCAAAAAAGATTAAAAAATAATTTCTTAACATTAAAGTGCAATCAAGCACTGAAGAAATTATTTAAACTTTCCATAGGAAAAAAGCACACTTTAGAATGCTGCAAGGGTATTGATGGCTATTAAATATTTACTTTTCTCTCTAGCTCACACTAGAAAGAGTAATTTGTATTTGGCAGAAACTGGCTGCAATTACATTAGTCAATCCAAAAGCCCAACTTGCTCATACAAAATGCAAACAAATTAGTTAAAATGGTCTAATTAGCAGACTGTAAAAATGCAAAGCAAGGCTGGCATAAAAATGTGTGCTAGACAAGTATACTATTATAAAATAAACAGAAAGGCAAATATGAAATAGTCAAATAAATCCTAGCTAAAGGACTATAATGTGAACCCAAATATTTAGGGATTGCATACTTTAAAGAAAAGTTTCTATGGGCTCTTAAATATTTTTTGCAACCCACATTCCATCATGAGTACATGATTAATACCACAGCTGAAGTTCTGGGATTTCAGTTGAGCCCGGTGGAGCCGTGTGAGGGCAGGTTATATATACATTTTGTGTGAGAATATACACAAACACAGCTCCTAGTCAAGTTAATCAGAGCGCAGGGTAGCTTTGGAACACACAAAGAATATAGGATGTGGCCTATGGAAGGAAGGTCAAGTCATTTCTTTACATGTAGTGTATTTGTTTTGTTTCCACAATTAAGATAAATAACTGGAAGCGCACGGAAGTGTGGAAACAGCTTAGATAAAAGATAAAACACGTTTGCTCTTATGAGAAATATAAACTGTGGGCATTGTCCATAAGGACATAGCTTACTGGCTGAAAAGAGTCACTATAAAAACTCTATTATTGCAGTCACTAGTATATAGGACCGGAAAGGGCTTTAGCATCTTTTGCTTCACAACACCACTGCAGTTTCTTAGTCTGTGGGGTTTTAACTTTCTGGTTTCTACACTGTACATAAAATAGTCCCTGATGATTCATAACCTATCACATGAAAGAAGCTGTTGTGAGGCGATGATGTGAATTTGTCTCACCTCATCACATGCTCCCCTGTCCTTCAGCACAGTGGAAGCCACATTCTTTCTTCTTGCCACCTGACAGATGGCAGAGGATGGGTGGCTTTGGCAAAATAGTTAGAGATGCATTGAAGAAACAGTAACCATGAACCTCCAACAAAAATGTGATGTTATTTGGCACAAAGAACCTGTATGCAAAAGCAGAAGTGTTCTCCTACCCTGAAGAGGAGGTCACCCAATAGAAAACATGTCTTGGCAAAAGCAGAGCAGTGGCCACAAGGTGTGGTCATTAAAGCCATTAGAGCTCAGAGAAGCTGACTCAGTTATTTCACTGAAATGCTTTATTGTGGCACATTCACTCCCCCATGCTGCCCTCAGATTGCCTCTCTGTGCCAAAGAGGTTCAGTCCATCACTCTCTCTCATGAAGGGTCATTTATTTGCTGGGAGGATGTCTCTGCTGGTTGTCAGTACCACTGGAGGAGCAAGGTATTTGTGAGTGTAAGAGCAGAGCCCAGTGGGGAGGGACTGTTATTTGACTTAGTGCTTGACAAATGGCTTTGAGAACAGTAAAGGTAACAAGCTACATCACAGAAATGGTCTTTTCCACTTTCTTACCCATGGACAGCTATTTCCATCTCACAAAATTTTCTACATACTCAGACTCTTGAATCCCACAGAACTCCCCGGTGACGACTGGATAAAACAAGGATATTGGATATATGACGAAGAAAAGGAAGTGCAGGCATCAAAAAGAACATTTGAGAGAATCAGAGCTTGAGGTATGAGGAAAGAAGTCCTATCACGTGGGAAGGCTTCATCCTGTTGTAAAGAAACTCCACTATGTTGTCCCAGTTCTGTTGCTCCACTTCATGGGTGACAGACAGGTGACAGGATGGCTGCTCTGTCTCTGCTATGCTCATGCTGAGATCACAGAATCACAGAATAATGAGGTTGGAAGAGACCTCTAAGATCATCAAGTCCAACCTATGCCCTAACACCTCAACTAGACTATAGCACCAAGTGCCATGTCCAGTGTTTTTTTGAACACATCCAGTGATGGTAGGATGTTGAGAGATGCTTGAGCGCTTCCAGAGGAGGGCAACAAGGCTGGTGGGGGGAACACAAGCCCGGTGAGGAATGTTTGAAGGAGCTGGGGCTGTTTAGCCTGGAGAAAAGGAGGTGTAGACGTGACCTTATTGCTCTCTACAACTTCCTGAAGGGAGGTTGTACACAGGTGGGGGTCGGTCTCTTCCATCAGGCAGCAACTGACAGAACCAGAGGACACAGTCTCAAGCTATGTCAGGGAAGGTATAGGTGGGATATTAGGAAGAAATTTTTCACTGAAAGAATAAAGAAGTACTGGAATGCTCTTCCCAGGAAGGTGGTACCTAATTACTGTGGTTGCTACCTCTTTGAAGGAGCCATGGGACTAAGGACCAAAATTCAGCACAGTTCTCCAGGCTGGTGGTTACAGTGCTTGGTGTCCTGTGTTTCACTGCTGCCTCTACAGTCAACTGCAGCAAGCCCAGGAGAGTTTATCAACTTCCTGTTTGGGTATGGCTTTGTTCATTCTTCCCTACATTTGCTGGTAGCTCCATTATCCCTTAGTTGCCAAATACTAGGAAAGGCATAGATTCCTGAGCTTCTGCAATGTTCCTCCTAGAGCTACTCACCCCTTGCAAGTGATTCACTGGAGAGGCAGATGAATCTGAGAAGATCATGTTTCAGCCTGGTGCACCTCAGAGCAGATCTCCTCCTCTTATCCATGGTCAAACAGGCCAAGAGGGGAAGTGGCATGTTTCCTGTTCCCCAAATCTGCTGGGAGTAGCAGTGCAGTGTCTGCAAACCAGCCTCACACATAATTCAGCCTGATTTCACAGAAAGCTTGGCTCCAAACTCTACTTACCCCAGTGAAGAGACTCCTCTAGACTCAGTGACTTCAGCTCATGCACAGGTTACATCTGGTTGCTATTTTTGTTGAGAGATCAGTGCTGGAATGAGAGAAATGATGCAGATACTGTATCTCTAGTAAACCTGCATAAAGAGATGTGAGCAGTGAGGAGAGGGTTGAGGTCATCCAGGAAAGGGTAACAGGAGATGTTGTATGGGAACTTGGGTGGATGGGGAAGTGGACACAAAGGCACAGGGAGGAAAAGTGATAGAGATGAAAACTGAAGCAGAAAGGATATAAGAACTACATCAAGAAATAACGTGTAAAGAAACTAAGAAAGGCAAGTGACAAGGAAGACTAATTGTATATTTCATTGCCTGAAACAGTGCCTGTAACTGCAATATGACAGTACAAATCAGACTTGTTTCATAGGCAAACACAGCAGGTTCACCATGGGGAAAAAGCGTGAAAGGACCAAATGAGGAAGAAAGAATAAATAGTCAGTTTTCTCAGTGAAAACAGGGTACTGCTGGAGACCCATGGGAACCTGGGCTGAGATCTGTACTAACACTGAATTACTCAAGATAGAAAAATGAAAACTTATGTAAAGAACTAAAGAAAAAATCTCTCCTGATAAACACCTTTTGATAGACATTGAGGTGCTGGAGCGTGTCCAGACAAGGGCAAGGGAGCTGGGGAAGGGTCTGGAGCACAAGTCTGATGAGAAGTGGCTGAGGGAGCTGGGGATGTTTAGTCTGGAGAAAAGGAGGCACAAGGGGGGATTTTATCACTCTCTACAACTGCCTGGAAGGAGGGTGTAGCCAGGTGGGGGTCAGTCCCACCAGTTTTTCTAAGTAATGAGTCAAGAGTTTTTCTAAGTAATGAGTCGAGACGAAATGTTGCACCAGGGGAGGTTTAGACTGGATATTAGAAAAAATTTCCTCATGGAAAGGGTTGTCAAGCAGCAGAATGGGCTGTCTCAAGGAAGTGGTTGAGTCAGCATTCCTGGAGGTATTTAGCTGACTTTAGATGTGGCACTTGGGGACATGGTTTAATGGCGGACTTGGCAGTGCTGGTTGGACTTGACGATCTTAAAAGTCTTTTCCAACATAAAAGATTCTGTCATTCTATTATTCTATGAGTGTCTGTGCAATAAAATAATAGTCAATATATTCTATTTCAATAATGACAATGCATGTAGGAAAAACAAACACATCTACATGGCCGTGATCACAAAATTAACAATTTCATCTCAGGAAAGATATCTTGGAGAGTCTGGTAAATATGTCAGCCCTGTGTTCAACGGCAGCAAATCCAATTAAGAATATTAGAAAAATGCTAGAGAACAGATCAGAAACTATTCTGCTGATATATAGCCTGTGGTGTATAGTCACATCATCTCAAAACCAATATGGTTAAATCTAGAAAAATACACTGAAAGACAGGGAGAGTGGTCAGCTGCATTGATCAGATTCTGAATGAGGATGTCTTACAAAGTATAAGGTGTCTGTGTGGACAAGAAGTGACTGAGGGCTAACACAGAATGTCATTTCTTCAGGAGACACAGAGAAGGTAAATATGAAATATTATTGGCCATTAATCACAATGCAGAAACAAGTGGTACACAAGACATGACTGGGGAACAAACCAAATGAAAGAGACCCTTTTTTTTGCACAGATTAGGTAGCTGAAGTGTCAGACTCATTCATGTCCACAAGTTGTTGCAAATCCTTAAAGATAAGTAAACTCAGTAAAGACAGTAAATTCAAAGAAGGCAAATCCTGAAACATTTACTGAATGCAAAATCTGGGTCTATAACAGTAGCAAGTGATGAACCACTGTGTAGTTACTTTGGTTTTCTGGAGACAGAATACTGGGAAAAGTTGTTTTGTTGTTTTGGTTTTTTTGTTCCAATATGAATGACTTTTTTGATAATCTATGAGAAAAAACTAAAAGTGCTTTTATCTTTGCAAGGAATACAGATTAGCTTTAAGGAATCTGAACTAAGTAGGATGCTGTGGGGTGAAAAGCTTGATTCATTTTTTCCTGAAGAGAAGACAGCTTCTTTACCTTTGGCTCTGAGGTAGCTCAGGGAACTTGCTGTACCAGTCTCACATCGCTTCATGTCCTACTTTCATCGATCTTCTTTCCTTTGCTGATTTCATTAACATTCTTCTACTTGGGAAAAAATTTTGGTCTAAAATTACACACACACATACAGGATGATGAAATAAACTCTGGTTCCCTAATTCTAAAACACAACAATTTCTCCTTTGTGACTGTGGACCAAGCAGATCCAGAATTTGTGAGGTGAGCATAATTTATTCCAGACTCATGTAGCAGTAGTTTATGTTCTTGAGCCTTTGCAGATGTATAGTCACTAGAGAGCTGTCTGCTGACAGGAGTTTTTACACATATTCCATCTAAATCAACACTCCAAATGCAACACTGAAGGTGCAGTGAGCTTGTGTGGATTTGTAGCACTCCCTGGAGGACTCTGTGTCTAAAAACGAATAAACACTTCACAGTTCTCAGTAAGTGAAGATTTTCATCATTTTTGATGCATGCAATATTGACTGGGGTTCTCATTTCAATATTATTCAGTATTAATTTCGGTGTTATTCTACAGCTAATAAGTAATTGGAGAATAACTTCTTGCAAGTGAATTATAAAAGTGAAAATAAATCTTTCTATACTTAGCTGCTGCTTTTTTTCATTATAAACAAAGCAGCAAAATAGCACATTCATAAGCAAAATGTTTTTTGTTTTGTATACTTTATATGAGTGTCACAGGTTCAGTTGTGAAAAGTTAATTCTGAACATTAGTTAATTGTATTAATTGTTACAAGCTGTAAACTTGTGTGGAGATGACAATCTCTAATGATTGATCTAAAATCAGTTAATACAAAGGAATGACTGAATATCTCAAATTTATACCTTAAACAACAAGATGCTGTTTTTAGAATGAAGTGACTATGAAATGTTTCTTCAAGGCTGGTCAGAATCCACCACTGCAGATGCAGAAGTGCAAACATATTGATGGTTTGGGTGGCCAGTGTTTACAGAGGTCTATGAACAATAAATAATCTAGATAAATTAAGACACTAATTGTGAAATGGTTATTTCAGTACATGGATAAGTGAAATGCACTTATTTAATAATTCTTTATTTGATTTCCAGGAATTTCTGTAATATGAACCGCTATAATTTGCTGTCCAGCTTCTATTTAAATATGATGCTATGCTTTTACATCTTGAGGCTCTTTACATCAAACGCAAATGTCAGTGTGTGTACACTATGATCCAAACACAAATAGTTTAGCACAGAAGCAGTGGCATTGGGTCCTCTACTCTACAAACAACATTTTACACTCTGATGCAGAGAAGTTTTAGAGAATCCTTGCACATGGTCTGGGCAAAGGGAGTAAATATTTAATGTGAGACACGGCTTTTCATTTTTTTCTGTCATCCAAGACATTAGGCAACTGCCAATTGAATAATATATAGGATTTCTTAATGTATTTTTCACAGCAGCTAATAAAGCACTTCAGGAGTACCAATTCATTTGCTGATAAATTTACTGTTACTTTTTAACAGTACTTACAGGTGTGCAAATGGTCACCAGCAACAGTTTTCTGCCTACCTCCAAGTGCCTTTTAGGTGAGCAAAGCTCCCTACAGCAGCCTGTCCTCCCCGTGGGCAGTGGCTGGAGTGTCCTGCTCAGGCTGGAAAGTTGGATGGTTTTTATAATGAAGGCACACACAGCATTCCTTGTCTACTGCATGGCGCTGGAAGGGATGAATGACGCTTCTGGCACCATGGAAATTGTGCAGTGGCACCAGGATTTCCTGAGACCACAGGGCTCTCCTGGAGGTAGGTGGGACATTGCCTTGTACTCCAATGGTTTTGGCACGGCACCTTCCAGTGGAAGTGACTGTCACCAGGGCAAGAATCACTCACTCCTTTTCCTCTGTCTTTCCTTTGTTTGTAGCTTTAGTTTAAGCCAAGGAACTCAAAAATCCAGAGCTCACCAACTAACCAGCCACACAGCACCTCTGCCTGCTCAAAGCTTGCCCTGGAAATGGGAATGATCAGCAGGGAGCCTGAGTGAGTCCTGAACAAAACAACGTATTTGCTGTAGGGAAAGCACTGTATTGGAACTGCCTATTGCCTTGGATAGGGTGCCTGAGGAAATTGTTTGCCTCAGAATGCCAAGCACAGCTTCTCCTTCGAGCTTGCCACTGGGGAGAGTTTTCTCTCTGCACCCCACCTTCCTCCCACTTCTTTTTTTCCTTTGTCATTTTTGATACGTGCCATCAACTGTGGAGCCTGCAAATAAATTCTCATTCATATCAGTTTGTCTTGACATCCTTTCTGCAACACACAGATTCAATCATGCCTGCTCTCTCAGCAACTTAGAAAAATCAAACACCACTTCTTGACCAGAAACTGAAAGAAAATACTGAGATTTTGAGACAGCAGATGACATCCATTTCTATATAGAAACACTTGAATGAAAGACAGCAGGCAGCAAGATGTCACCTGGCTGGAACAATTGGTCTGAAGCAAGTGCTCAGGTTGGGCATGGAAGTAAAAAGTCTGGGCCAAAGCTGGGGGCAATGCAGGGTGTGGTTCAAGTGTCCAAAAGGTCATCCTCCCATCAACACCCATGCTTTTCAACCTAGCCCTTCAAAATTTGCCACTCTTGCTGCCAGCATCTCTGCAGCTATTGCAGAATTTCTCAAGGCATGCACCACTAGGGCAGCCTTCAGCAAGGAAAGCAGCAAGTGTGCCCAAGTTGTTTTCTTTGCCGAACGCAGTTTCCATAATTGTGGACACAGTTATCTGATGGATTCCCGAAAGATTAACCCTGTTGCAAGACAAACAATTTGCCACAGTACACAGCACATTCCATAAGCTGAAAAGACATGTTTTACCATGTAGTTGCTGGTCTGGGATACCAAGAAATACTTTTCATCTCCACAAGTAAGAGTTGGAAGTCTGGAGTCTGATTCAAACTATTCAAGGGCTTTTTTCACTAACTCTGAGAGGGACAAAGTCCTGGTGATGATGCACTTTGTGTCTTATCTTAGAAGTCATGGAAAATTGATGGGGAAATTGTATTCTATGCAGACTTTAACATACAGAATTAATAGTCTGTTTTTTCTTAGATATAGGAACAAATTTTACACAAAAAAATGGCACACAAGAAATGTTGGTTTATGACATTTGAAAGCATTAGATAGCTCTGGAATTCTAAGCCTTTTCCCTTGAAACTGAATATGGCTGTTCAGTGGCTGAGGATAGCAAGTAAATCAGGTACTCTGAGACTTCACAAACATTTGTCCTAAAAGCCACTAAAGTTACTAGATGCTTGGACAGGCCATGTCCCCTCTGAAGTCACAGAGTCAGGCAAGCATCCACTGGAGATTGAGGGATTCCATTCTCCACTGGAGATTGAGGGATTCCATTCTCCTTCTCTCCTTGTGGAGGCTGAGGGAAGAAAGCAGGGTGTTACAAGTTTCTGTCAATGACTAAAAAGAAAAGTGTCAGTCTCTACTATCTATTTAGTATTCAAGTTAGTTCACCAGTTTGGGAGGCAAAAATGCAACCTGAAATACATAATGAAAGTGTGAAACACAGACAAAATTTTTGGCATCTATTTATTAGTGTGTGCCACTCACCTGACTACATTCAGATTTGCAGAAGGTTAAATCCCATGGCACAGTGCTTTTGCAGAACATTTCCTTTATTTATAGCACATTTCACACTTGGCTACCTTATCTCCATTGGCAGAATTCCTGCTTGCCCATAACAGGCCACTCCAGGCATATCAACAAGACCTGAGCCTATATTTAAAAGTGGAAGGGTATTTTTGAAACTTTGTTCTCCCATAGGAAGTCTTGGTGGTACTTTGGTGATTTCTCTGTTACAGTTTCCAGTTCACTTCCACTTCTTGATACATTTCAGGAACCTCTTGCAAACAAAATCAACCACCAGCATTTCTTATGGAATCAAAATTTTCTGTTGTATTGTAAAAACGGATGCTAGAGAGAGTTTCTTCTGCATAGAGCCCCCATTGTAGTTTCTTTACTTATCTCAGCTCTTTCTTGTGTTAATGCATTTGTGTGTCAATAAGGTTTTTTAAGTCCCCAGAGCCCTTGGTCATCATTCCAGGACTGTCTTTACTGTCTTTAAATTAGAACAGCTAAGATAATTTTGGTGTGACTCCCCACAGGAACTTCTTGATACAAGACTCAGTCCAAGCTCCAGCCCCAAATTATGAATACATGTTCATAGTGCACACTTACAGAATCAAAGTTACACATTTGAGCCAAAAACAGGGAGCAAAGTTGTAATGTGATTATGCATCCCAAAATACTTATGTAGTGACTGTCAGGGACCTGCAGGATCTTTTCCAGCATCTTACTGCTGTGTTTCATTTTAAAAGAAATCTAGAAAACTTGCATCCTTCTGGAATTGGAGCTGGAAGTAAATACCAGAAGAATTAGACTTTTTTTTTTTTTTTTTTAACCAAGTATTTTGCCTCAAATTGCAGATTCTCAGCGGTTACTCCTGAAAAAGTCTTGGAAGCTAGAGGGGAACTTTCTGCTCTTTAGTAATGTCAAAAGAAAAGTTTGTATATATCTGTAAAACAAGAAGTTTATGGCAGGGAATGTTGTGCCATCTATGTCAAGCTAGACCATTGAAGCCCTTATTTTACCACTACAGTTTATCATTTATTTCAGAGGAGAGTCCTTTCTCATTTATTCCAGCATACACAGATGCCAGAAAAATATTTGAGATATACTCACAACTTTTCTGTTAAACTGAAAAAAACCTAAGGCCTCAACCCACAGGAATTGCTTCAACTTAACACCAGAACTTAAATATAGGACCCTGATTGGAATCAAGGAAGTTACATCAGGTGAAGTAGAAATAAGACAGTAAGGAATTCCTGACTGCTGGAAAGTTTACTGGACACCTGTCTGTTACTTTTTTTACTACAGTGTGAACTTAGGAATTAATGGAGTAAGAACGAAACAAAGGTCTTCTATTTGCAATTTATGTGAATCAATTTTTAGAGGAAAGGAAAAACTGGAGTGAAGTTTGAGATTTCTAGCAGTCCTGCTTCTTTGCTCCTCTGCCTGTCCTACCTGTGAGAATATGGAAGTGCAGCTCACCTCCTTTAAAATGGCCCCACAGAAGGACAGACACATTGGACCTTAGCAAAGGGGGTGTTTCATACAGGAGCTGTCAGCTGCAAAGCAAATTTTTATTACACTCTTTGTTTCTCTAAGCCCTGGTTTCATGTATAGAGTGGTCAATTAAAAAATCCAACCAAAACAAAATCCTCACGGTTTTCCCACTGTCTCCATGGCCAATATACCCACATTTTAAGTAAAAGCTTCTTTTATCACCTCAGCTAGCTTGCTTACATATAATAGGTACTGCTGAGTGGTACATCTGGTTAATGATTATCTTTTACATGTTGATATTAGTACCTGAAGTGGGAACAGCTCATTTCCTGAATATGATTACCATTCTGAAATCTTATGCACGGGGGAAAAAAACCAATTCTATAAATTAAACAAGAAGTTCTGAGAACTTATATCCCCCAGTTCACATCCAGATACTAATGCATCTCATTTACTTTGTTGCTATTCCCTTGAGTTATCTGTGTCATGCAGACCAGTCTTGCATGTCATGTTAACTATCCACTGAAAAAAGCTAGAAGTGTACTTGTAACAGTGCCCTAAGCAAGCATACAAGGTAGGTAGAAGAACATAAAAAATTCATCACTGTTACATTTCAAGTTGCTGGGATATTTTCATTCCAATAGGACAGAACCCATGTTAGCTAAAGATGGAACTATAATTAAACTGATATGGCATTCACAATTGCCTCGAAACCTGCTGTAGTTGTCATATGTTTCTTTTCCCCATCTTTAAACTATATGGAAATCAATTATCTCAACAAACCAGCTGTAAGGACTGTATGCCAACCACTTGCACTTGAAGTGAATAAATTATTTGAAATTCATTATTGATGTGAACAACTCTCCAAGATTTAAAGCACCAGTCCATTTTCTGCGCCGAGATTCACATGGAATTTTAACAAGTTCAGCACTATCCTCCGTCACAAATTCGTACAGCAAACTGTTATGCAAATAGCTCGAGTCCAGGGATTGGCGAGCCGTGCACAGAAAATTATGCTTCAGATGACAAAGTGCCCGTGAGTTAATGGTTCTTTACATTTAGTGACAAATTTGTTCCTGATTTACCCCAGAGTGACAGACACAGGGTAAAAGGGGGACATCGGAGACTGAAAATACCATTTGTGTGTCAAGGATGTTAGCAACCTGGAGTGGTGATAGGCACTGGTGTCTACAGGATATGAAATTGAGTTGATGTGATGTCATTTTGGCTCTACTGTAACCTGGTTATCTCTTGCCAAGACTTCATGTATGATTAGTCAGCTCGGAGAGGACAGCAAGCCTTATCAGGCACACTTCCTGACATTCCTGTCAACTTAAGAAATGTGGTTAAGGAATTTAAGATGAGGTGTCACATCTTCATATCAAATCCCATGGAGTCACCACCTACAAGTTTGAAGACTCCTTCTAAAAATATTAATGAAAAGGAAAAAGGAAGTTTGGGCTGGATTTGACCTTGTAGTGCACTTTTCATGCTACATCTCTCTAAGTTAGTGTCTTTATTATGCATACATTTTCTTTGTACACAGAGAAAATAATTGCTATACAGGCTGTGGAAAAATAATATCAATTAATACTAATGCAAAAGCATGCTCTGAGTTTCCTGACTTCTAGTCTGTAGAATAAGGCAACATTTTATGTGCCTGAGCAATTTTAAAAGAAGCTCCTTCTCTAAAAAGCTTGCCATCCCATATATTTAAGAAGGACTATATTTGGAATGGTTAATAGACAGATGAAAATACTAAGCATAACAATATTTTTTTCATCTCTTCAAAGGAAAATTTTGCAAATGTAATGGTCGTACTGTATACAGACTCTTTCAAGTTTCTTTTCAAAAGCAAGTTAGCAGCATGCTATTTTCATGCCATTACATTTGTCCAACTGCACAATTTGTGTTAATAAAGGCAGCTGCATTCACTTCCTTGCAGTGGGGCTCAAAGTTAAAATTCATTGCTAAGTCAAAAAGATTCCTGATACTCTGCAGACCAAAAAAATGCATAAACAAGGCACAGTAAAGGGTCTGTCTATAGACCACCATGTGGAAGACTGAACATGCAAAACTACCCAGTTTTTCAGCCACTGCCAAGGAATTCTTCCAAGAATTTCAGGGCCTGGTAAGGTCCCAGGAGTCTTCCCAGGCAGCACACAACTGCTTCACAACCCTTTAAGAGAAGCTTACAGTCCCAAATCCTAACACAAGTTACACATTCATTCAGTAACAGCATTTCTGATTAATCATTATAAATATATCTGTACTGAGTAAGCAATCCAGGGAAAACTGACTCTACATGGCACACACAGTCATGTCTCCTTCATTCAGAGATGACCCTGGTGCTGCAATGCAGGCCCAGAATGGTGTAGAGAGTGTAAGCACATTGAGAACAGATACAGAAGACTGTAACTGGCTGCAAGAGCCCTGTTAAAAGGAACATAAAGCTATAATTACACTACAAATTTTGGGTTTTTTCTGCTAATGAGGAGAGCAGCAATAAACTTTTTGCACCTTGCCTTATTTATTTGGTTGATTCCATCTTCCACCAAAAATGTAACTATTTGGCTGAATAGTCCTACAAGGGCCTTTTTGCTTTTCCAAAACCAGTTTGCAGCATTTGAGAATGCGTAACCTGAAATCCTGCTTCCAAATTTAAATGCACTACATAATAAAACACAAGCAGGAAGAACCAGTAGAAGCACTTTGAACAGAGCACATTACTAAGACCTTTAACTCTGTCCCTTTTATCATGACAATGAAATAGGAGCAGGAGCACCTGTGACTTGTAGGTTTAGCCAGCCAAGCCCATGGAGCTCAGAAATGTCCTCTGCTTGCCTTGAAGACCTGTCCAACAGCCAGAACAGTTTCTCTTCAATAAACAAATGGTAAGTCATGAATCTTTTTGTGCACAAGGGTAGGCAACCTGCCCTTTACCAAACTTTCATGGCTATTTCAGAGTAGACAGGGATAAACATAAAACAATGGGAGCTTTAATACTTCAATTATCTTGAGCTGAGTTACGGAAACATTTGCTAATTCAGAGAGAAAACATTTACTGCTAATGTACAGCCTTCAACCTGAAACTCTGTAAAACTTTATTGACTACAGAAGTTATGAATCATCTTCTGAAAGTCTCCTGTGGAGCAACAATTTAATTGTGTAAATCTCTCAGTCCATAAGCAAGCATGAGAAGAGAGCAATTAATGTATTCTTTAGAATAGAAAATAATTTCCAAATTCTTCAATGTAAATGCATCCAAGAATACCACTGGATCTCTCCTGCTTGGATCTGACAGCTGGGTTGATTCTGATTGAATCATTCTGATTTTTCTGGGGATAAACATCAAATTTTTTAGGTGCTGGATATTTTTGTGTTAATATTATCCTTAACAGTGATACTTAACTGTAACCTGCCTCCTTGTCAACTACAACATGAATATTTTCACCAGAAGAATGGGCAAGCACAAGGCCACTGTCAATGCCTTCCAGTCCCAGCCCTAAAGCAAGACTGAGAAAAAAAGTGTTCACACTTCTCTTACCAGTAGGACTGTAAGCATGCTTACACCACCTGCAGTTGTCAAGGTACACTGTTCCACACATGTCTCAAAACCAGCTATCAGACTAAAATAACCCACTGGTATGAACACACATCACCCAGCTATATATGTGCTGTGTGCGCATAACTCGCTGGCCTTCATGTCTAATTAAGTAATTAAATCAACAGATGTTTAGCTGACAAATGATGATGATCTCTCTTTCTGAAATTGTCCCAAAGAAGAAGAAAGAAAGACTGTTGGAAGAGACAGAATTTCTCCTGTAGATATTTCTGTGATAGAAGCAAGCACAAATCATATTACAGGACTGTGATTAAGGCATGGAAGGTGATGAATGTGGGAGAAGAAAGTTCATTGTAGTGGAACTTCAGGTTAAGATTTAGTTCACCTAAATGTTAGAGCCTACCCATTAGGTTTTTGGACTGTGCATTGCTCACACTGCCTCCACAGCCAAGCAAGAGAGATAGGCAACCCCAAAGGGCAAAACACCTCCTGGAGTGAGAATTTTCCTAGACCAGAGGAAAGGATTTCCTTCCAGTCCTGACCATGGAGCATGTTGTAAGGTGTCAGAACAAGCCATTACCCTATACTTCAGGGGCAATTTTTGTATATGGACATCTGGCTTGGGCTTATCTCTTATTCTTAAACTAAGAACACTCATCAGAATGAAAATGATACTTCTTAATATTTGCATTTTTAAAAGTACATTGGTGGGATAAGATAGCTGATGAACAGAGCACAATGCAAGGCCAGTCTGCGGCACTCAGCTCTGCAGGAGGCAGCATTAAGAGCTTACATTGACTCCAGTCTTACTCTTATTGAAGTCACTGGAAGTTTTACTACAGATGCCAAGGAAAAGAAGCTCAGGACCAGATTACAGCAGCCATCAAGTCCTTGCCAGCATCTCCAGGGAAGAGACAGTTGCCTTCTAACCTTGCTCTTTTTATAAAATTTATTTTCCTTTATCACTGGACATTTTGATTTCTATTTTACCTCCCAAATGTTTCTGAAATAGCCTCTTCCTCTACCATTAGCCCCAGTGATTGCTTATGACCTTTACTGTGTCTTCAGACAGCATTGAAGTTCCAACAAACAAAGAAACCAGCCAACCAACCAACCAGCCAACCAATCACAGAAATTACAAATAAATTAATAAGACATACTGACTTTATCTCTAACTGCAATAGGTCCACTGAGCTCAGTTGCAGTCAATGGGAAGTGTCATGACAGAAAAGAGTCCCTGCTCCAACTGCAATTTTTTGCTGATGGTCAAAGATGGGACAAAGAAAATAATTTTACTTTCTTTCCAACACACTTGCTCCTCACAGTAATGAGTCATATACGAATGCTGACATTGGATTTCACTGAGGTGAGATTAGAAGAATGTACCATGAGAGGAGCCCTTCTACATGAGACATGTGAAAAACAACCAAGCCAGAGGAAAAATGGAAACAAATGGAAAATTTATGGGGATAGAGAGGGATAAATTGAAATTTAATGCTAAAATATGTACATAGCATCTATTCAGGTAGGGATACATATTGGAATATGACTTTTTAAATATGCAGTTTTGCCTTACCAGAGTTATTTTAATTGTCAATTGTCCCTTTTGAAAATGGGTGGGGGTGTCACACTTCTTTACCTAAGAAGTTATTATATTCTTTACCTATAAGTTATTATACATTATATGGTCATAAGCTGCCCTGAAAATCCCTGTAATTAAATGGTGGGTTTGCTTTGTAGATTCCAAAAGCTTTGTCTTTCTGGCTCCTGCACTTTTCTCTGGCAAAGGTTAGCCAGAGCTCTGGCAAAAGGACATTTGTTTTTCCACAGATGGGGAAAGAAAGAACCTCAGGATCCTGGCCAGACCTTATTACGCTGTTATCCATTCCCAACTCCTGATTTCCTTGCGCAAGGTCTTTCAAGGGTGTTTACACCCAACCCATCCCCTCTGGGAATGTCGTCATGTTGTGTGTGTCCTGTAAAACACAGTAGTTCTTCCTAAACACAGTCTGGTTCTGCTGTTTTTTGCTGGGTCTTTGACAACGTGTCATCTCCCAAATGTCACTGCATTATCCTTTTGCTATGTTTGGGGTGCCGGTGTCAACTGCAGGCGCCTCTGGAAGGATGTGCCTTTGATTGGCAAGGACAGGATGATTGACAGCAGGCTAGCCTTCTGTCAGAGCTCGGGTGGATCACTGCGTGGTAAAGCTTCTCTGCTCAGTGCACCCGTCCCCTGTCCCTGCCATGCCCGTGCATTTCAGCCCTCTGTCAGGGACAGCTAACAACTGCTGTTGGTGCTCTAGGAGCAAAATCAAACCTACTGCTGATCAGTGACAGATGAGTCTCTACTTAGGCCAGTAAAAAAAAGCGCATTTTAATTCTATCTGTGTGCCTGGCTATCTGTATATTTACACATACATACACACCCTCAGCTAGTTGATCCTTTGGTGCAAAAATGTGAGCTTTGAATAATTAATATGGAAGGCCTGATTCTTCAGTCTTTATTTTTTCTATCTAGGAAGTAAATGGGAGTTTTCCTACATACCAGTCCTACAGATTAAGCCCAGTTATCAGCAGCTCTGATTTGGATACCTGCAGAGTTTTAACATGTTCTAGCTTGTCAGTCTTACACTTAACTTTCTGCTTTAAAACTGAAGATATGGCTGAGAGTAATTAAGAAAATATTTAAAGAGGAGGATAATTATTCAAGTAATTTGTCTTTTAAAATTAGCAATATGCTCTTATCTGTTGGCCTAAAAACCTATGTGAAATTTTTGTACTATTCAGAGAAGTCATTCTATCACAGTCTTAAGTGAGAGGGTTCATTTGCATTCACAGATCACCTCATTACATTTTGCCTGTGGTCCTTCCTGTAATTTCAGTTGGATATGCTATTCTTCTCTCTTAACACCTTGGGCAGCAGGCCACAGTATTACAAAGGTGGTGCTTCTCAGCTGCATCTGACAGCCAGTGAAACAGTGCTTCATTTCTGAATATATGAACCAATTATTTAAAATCTCAGGGTTCCTGATTTGGTGCTTTGTACACATTGTCTTCAATGTATTTTTAGAAGTTGTGAGGTTTTAGAGGCATCACAGCTTGAGGTTTTAATATGTGTGTCCATTATCAATGAGAAGATTCCTTCTAACACTGGCTTTGTTTTTTTCTTTCCTTTAGGAAGAAAAAACTGTTTCATGAAACTTACGGAAACAAATTGATTTCTTGAAAAACATATCCGGAATCCTTACTCAAGATAGCAGCGAAGGCAACAGTGAAATATATCCACTTATGTAAAACACTTGCTATCTTCTCAATCAGGAAAGTTCTGTTGGTTTGGAAAGGATGTTAGGCTTTCCCCATCCCAGGGACTTCCCCAGATGGAAATTCCCCAGATGGAATTTTTTACTTTGTTACAGAGTGAAACTGATGGCTACAACTGTGGTTAATTTGCAATGAAGAGTGCAATTCTGGTTTTGTACTTTTCTTTATTCTTTCTTCCTTTCTACCTTTGGGTATCGTCCGCTCATGTTGTCTCCTACCACTTCTTAGCTATATTTGCTGTCTCCTTAATTTTCCCAGTTTTCTGCTGATTTTCCATTGCACGCTTCCTATCCATAGACCCATCTCTTAAAGACAGTTTCCAACTCTAAGTTTGTGTTATTACTGCATGACAGAATTTTTCTGAGTATTAAACTACTCCATCAACTTCTGCTTTAACTCATCCCTGCTGATCCAATCCTGAGATGTTTATGACTTCCTTAATCTCATAGAACTGTTCTCAATAAACTCTTTGCTGAGCTTTTCTCATTGTGACCTTCATGTATTCTTGGAGAGCTTGAAACATTCTCCCCACCACAAAGTCATATTTCTCTTTGGTTTTATAGTTCTCTCCTTCTGTCTCTTTTTAGCACAATCTTTTTCCTTCAGCCAAATGTGTAACAATTAAGGGGCAACAGCTCAGAAATTTAAATGTGCTAAGTACCATCCTACCTTATGTTTATCCCCATAACCCTTTACCTTAGCCTGCCTCCCACAAAAAACCAAGCCCCTTGTATTTCCTAAAATATTTTTGATCTCTTCCACACTATTTGTGCCACTATTTTCTCTGACACTGAGACTTGTACCCAAGGACAGTTTTTGACTTACTTTCCAACCATACATACAGCCTGCACTACACTTCTGCCATATCTGTCTCCAGATCATATGTAAAATCTCTCTATGTCTGACAAAATCTCACATCTGAGGGAGCTGGGCCTGCTCAGCCTCAAGTAGAGATGACTCAGAGGGGACATCATCAAAGACTATCAGTATCTGGAGCAGGGGTGTCAAGAGGGGCCAGGCTCTTCTAAGTGGTACCAAGCAATAGGACAAGAGGCAATGGGCAGAAATTGATGCACAGGAAGTTCCATCTGAATATGAGGAAGAATTAATTTACTGTGTGGGTTATTGGACACTGGAGCAGATTGTGCAGAGAGGGTGTGGAATCTGTCTCATTGGAGGTATGCAAGAACTGTCTGGACGCAGTCCCGTGCAATGTGCTCTAGGATGACCCTGCTTGAGCAGGGAGGCTGGACTGGATGACCCCACTGGTGGTTCTTTGCAGCCTCAATCATTTGGTGATTCTGTGATCAAAAACTCTGAACCATCCCCTGCTTCGACACCCACTGCCCCCACTCTCCTCCTCTTTGGCTCCCCTGACATTCAAATCCTGGCTTCTGCACACAAAGCCAATTCTCATACTTTGGAGTCTTTGTCTTAAATCTCTTCACCAAAGTCCTCCTCCCCCATATCAAATTCCAGTTGTTCCAGAGCCAAACCGATGCCCTCTTAATTCTCCATCCTAATGTTTTTGCATTTCTCAGACTGTACCCTATTGACTGCTCACTGCCATTGTCTCCTCTCTATTTAATATTGCCTCTGAGCAGGCAGTGGGTGCCTGAAATGCTGTTGAGAGTCATTACTGACTTCTGCTTTGAGCACAAAAGCAAATAATGATTCATGGCATGGTTATTTGATACATAGGAACGGTCTATTTACATACTGATAGATGGCTAATTGGTTTCATACTTACTGGTAATAGTTCTGCTTTGCCTTTTCACATCTCTTTCTCCATTTCACCTGATCAAAGTAATATTGTGACAGGGGCTCTGGAGACCTGTGACTTCAGAGAGCATTCTGTAAATTTGAAGCAACTTTGTAATACCGCATTATTAGGTAATAAAACCACAAGTATGAGTCATAATTTTTCATACACTTAGTATCTACCTACATTTTTCACCATTTCCCAAAATTCTTCCATAGTATTTTGCCTTAAATAACTACTTCCCTGTTTAAAATATTTATTTAAAAACCCATTGTGAATGGACTAAAAATGTTTGTAGTTATATTTATTAAAGCTATATATTATAGCCTAATTATTACAAGAATTAATATTCTGATTTGTGTGAAGTAATTATTAATAACCTAATACAGATTTGGTCAAAGATTTTCCATGCAGAGAACACAGTTCATTAAAAAGCTTATAGAAAACCTTTTCACTGACATAAAATTTAACAAACACTGGAGAGAAACTCTAGTTCACTTCACTGTTCAAAGCAACTGCATGGTGTTTAACTCTCATTTAATGCTGTTTAGAGATATTGATCGAGCATGGCCTTACTGTTTGACAGGGGCATCTCTGAAGGCAACTCTTTCTCAATGTGTTGAACCCACAGTTTTGACATGGAACATGTTTGGTGTCTGCCCCACCAATTTAAGTCATTTGGAAGGAGTCAGTATGAGCAATGAAGTATGTAGCGGGAGGGACAGTCTCCAGGTCTAACAGTTTATTCCTGCTAGATAATTTTTCAGGATTCAAGCAGTCTGTCACATCCCAGGTAGGGTTTTACAGCGCCATCCATAAGAGTGTATTGCTGTGTCGATGGTGAAATGCACACGCAGATGATTAAGGACTGATATCTATGAATAGGGGAAGATATCATCTGCTGAGGCACTAGTAATGATGAGCTCTGTGATAATCTGACAGACTCAAGATATCTGTGGCAGCTTCCTGGAAGTGAAATGCAGTGTGGATGCAGTGGCTGTACAGAGATCTGAGATAGCCTGTGATTCAAGAGGGGAGGGTCTCTGCCTCACGGGCGTGGCTGTGTAGGAAGTCAAAAATGTGCTCCCCAGAGCAATACTGGGGGCAGGGGACTTGTATGGGAATTTTGTATGGGATCTGGTGTCTTCCTGCTGCTAGCTGTCTTACTACCCAAGTTTTGGGGAGCCCACAGGACTTTCAAGTTCTCTTATTGTTATTTAGACACAACTAACAGAAACATTTCCTCCTTTTCCCCCCTGCCCATTCACTACATGTCTGACTGACGGACAGTACAATGTGCTCATACACATTCATCCTTCAAGAGATATTTTGTAAAATACACAAAAATTTGAGCTGATGTAAAGTACATTTTTTTGGTCTAGAACATGATGGGACAGCTTAAAAATTTTTCTGGTGAATGATGCAAAATGTTCTGGAGTTTATTTTGTTTTCAGTCTCTCATGTTTTACTAATGTCATAGAAAAAAGCAGGTTTCATGATATTCCAGAAGAGATTTCCATAGAGGGTACCATAAAAAGATGTAAAACTTATGATATTTGACAATATGGAAAACAGTGGCTTCTTCAGTTACATGAACTAAATCTGCCTCCAATATGTTAAACGTATCTGAACAGTTCCTTGGCTTGCTTTAGCCTAACATTATACTGTCAGTAATCAAGGTATGAAAAAGTTTAAAGAGTAAATCACAAAATACACAGCCAGTTAAGTACCATCCCTAAATTAACATCAGCTTTCACATAACAGGTACCCTGCCACTCACTGATGCACTGCTTGCTCCTGCCTGGACAACTCTTCACAGCCAGTTCCAGCAGGATAAGGAGCAGAAGATTCTTGAGAAACCAGAAGTACAGATGAATGTTGAATATTGCAATATAAACCTAGGTCTTGGGGTTGTTGTATTTTTTTTGTCAATTGCTTTCTTTCTGTAAGATGGGTATCTCCATTCTGAATTATTTGTGTCTATCATACTTCAAAGCAAATCCCATTTACTTTTGACATTCACTCTCCGTAGGCACATTGCCTGACTTGCCGCCCACCTCATGGCACACCTTGGTAGACTGACATTGGCATTCAAAACTCCTGGTCTAATCCCCTTTTCCCCATACCTCACTTTCCTCAGCCCCCTGTGTCTTCTGCCTTCTGCTACACAGCATTTTGGACTTGCTGCCCCACACACGTCCTGCACTGCACTCTGCTCCCCACACCATCCCAGCCTTTGGATGGCTGCTCTTGGTTTCTCTAGTTCCTGCCTGCTTGTCTCTCAATCCTCTTACTGGGGCTCCACATATCACCTGTGACCCACCTATCCATCCATCCATCCATCCATCCATCCATCCATCCATCCATCCATCCATCCATCCATCCATCCATCCATCCATCCAAATTCAAACTCTCCATCCTCCCATCCCTCCATGCCTCCATCCCTCCCGTGCCAGTATCCTGCTCTCCCTGCCACCCTGCAGAAAGCCACGGGTGTCCTTATCTGCAGTTGCACTTTCCTCCACCGAGCCTTCCTACCCTGTGTGGCCACCCAGCCCCCATGTCCCCTTGGCATTTGGCACTCAGCTGCAGCTCAGGTTTCTGCATATTTCCCATCAGGGAATTAAGCTCTTCAGAGGCAACACATGTCAAATTTTTTCTCACTAACAGAGTGCTCTCTCTGTATGTTTGATCCTCATCAGATAGGGCTATAAATACCTGAAATACTGGACAAACTTGTGTGACCATTTTTGGATTACATAGCCTACAGGATTAGACTTCTTGCAAGATTTCCAGAACTTCCTGGTTGGCTGAGTGTAAATATTTTAAAAATAACATCTTACAGAATTTCAGTGTTTCTGTTTCCTCTATTGGTCAAAAACAGGAAATGCAGAAGCATGTGAATCTAAGATTTTTCTAAACTTCGGAAAAATAGGTTCAGAGAGAGAGCACTTTAAAAAATAAAGGACAGGATTAGAAGCCAGTTTCTATTTTCACCTAAACCAATCCATCTGCTTTAACCATCCTTCAAAAACAACTCTGACCGGAGTATTTTGCATATTTGTAATGTCTGACGGAGATAATAAGCAGAGAGCAGGCTGGTTCCAAAATAGGCTCGTGCTCCTTGTGTAACCTGGTGAGTGAACATCCTGACACGCAATTATTTGTTTTTTCTCTCCTTACTAGTGCAAAACATTTGAGTAGCCAGGTTTTAATTTATTTCCATCTACATTGTTACCTAAGGACATTTCTTATCTGAGAAAAGCATTACCGTTCGAAAGAGCATTTCCCTCTTTTAATA
This sequence comes from Camarhynchus parvulus, assembly GCF_901933205.1. NCBI lineage: Eukaryota > Metazoa > Chordata > Aves > Passeriformes > Thraupidae > Camarhynchus > Camarhynchus parvulus. The sequence continues at coordinate 25,748,596 of NC_044573.1, read as the reverse complement.
GCTGCCTGTCCAGTGCTAGTTACCTTATTGCATATATAAAGTTAGGACTGTTTCTTCTCATGTGTATCACTGATCAGCACTGAGTTTCATCTGCCATTTTATTGCCACTTCCGCAGCTCTAAAAATGAGCACCTAACCTTTACCTTATCATTTATTGCTCTGAAAATGTATTCTGCAAATCTACCAGTTAACTCTTTCCCCTCACACTACCATCATACTACAAGCTCAAGCATAGCACCACCATGGAAGATGTTTGCTTGCAATATTTTATCCTGTTTTTCCAATTAGCCTATTGGACTTTATTTTTTTTAAGCTTTAGAATTATGTTTTCCTTTTTTTATTCTCACTTCGAAATTTTAAGGCTTACATTTCCCAGAACTTGAACCCTCCTGTCCTGCTGCCTTTTCTGACATAGTATCCAGCCTTGGTAAGTTGTGCAACGGGGACAGTGTAAAACAAGGACGAAAGAAAAGCTCTGCAGCTTGTACATCCATTCTAGGTTGTGGTTATAATTTCACCTTCTTCAAACCAGACAACATTTAATATATGACACTATTTCTGCTAATTTTCTGAGGCCTGGCTCAGAAATTACGTATTCTCTACCACCTGTTACAGAAAAAGGACATTATCAAGAATGTGTACAAAACTCAGCTAAAGGTGTAATGGAGATTGAATAGGCCAGTGTTCCCTTGGCACTTTTCCTGAAGCTGTTTTGGCCCAAGTTGTTTTTTGGTATTAGTTGAAGTCGATTAGTACAGCAAGGGTCAATAAGTATAAGCAGAGGGCATTGCTTTCCAGATGTGCTTTCTCACCTTAGAATGGCTGACAAGTCAGCGACTTCTGAGCCAGAGGTGACACCTCTGTGTTTAACAGCTCTTATGGGCTACTTTGAATCAATGTGAACATCCACAATATGTTGTGCAAATGAGTAAGAACAGTTTATGAATTGAGAGGAGAAAGAGTATTCTTTCACCTTCTTGTACTCCCATTTGTTTATTTCATGTATTCCCCTTAGCCGTTGCACTGTTAAAACCCTTGAAAATGCTCCACACCATTTGTGATTTGCCAGACTGAGAAATTCCTAGTTCCTCCAGCACAAGTGTTAAATCTCCCTTCCCTTCCCTTCCCTTCCCTTCCCTTCCCTTCCCTTCCCTTCCCTTCCCTTCCCTTCCCTTCCCTTCCCTTCCCTTCCCTTCCCTTCCCTTCCCTTCCCTTCCCTTCCCTTCCCTTCCCTTCCCTTCCCTTCCCTTCCCTTCCCTTCCCTTCCCTTCCCTTCCCTTCCCTTCATCAAGAACTCGTCCTGAACTCCTCATATGCGCTTTTCTTTACATTCCTGAGAAACTCAGACCAACAATACATTTTGATACCTAGGTATCCACTGCTTTTCTAAATAATTTACAAACATGCAATACCTTACAAACAAATTTCTGTGAGACTTCACTGGAAATATTATCCTGTTGAAAAATTTACGAGTCATTCAGAGACTGTCTCCTAACCTTTAATCATAAGAGGGTAACTCTTTTTTTCCTACCACTCCTTTCATGTCCCTTTAACTCCTTATGAGCCTCTGTGGAGTGATGCTGTTGAAAATGAAAACCAAAAACTTATCAGTTGACCTCCTCTGCGCACATTTTCCATGGCTTCTCCAAAGGACTCCGGCAGATTTGCAAAGGATGGCTTCCTGACCACATCCAATTCTGACCCTGTGCCAGGGGAGGCTGAACTGGCGCAGGCAAAAGCAGAACCAGACTGTTGAAAACATGACAGAAGATATTTGCTGCAGAGTTAAAGTAAGAGTGTGCTGATATTGCAGAGGGGAATATATGTGTTACTGCTAGTGCTGCTGTTTCAAAACAGCATTACTTGGACCATGTTGAAGAGATGTGCCCTCGCTGAGAGACAATAGCACTGAACAGCACTCGATAGTCAACAGAAATTTACATGGAAATGCAATTTTACTAGATTATCAGGCTTAAATTCTCTAGCAACTTGTTAATCACCCAAAAAAGTGATCAAAAATGGACAATATTGAAGTAATTAATAAAATGTCTTTAAAAGAACCTGAGAGAGCTTTAGCAAAGTTCTTACATGTAGATGTTCTCTGGGCATGGTATAAACATCTGAATGTGAATTCAAAGGCTAACATCTTTATAAATATTAAAAGCATCAACAGAGTTTTGAATGAAATGTGTTTTCAACCACTAGGCAAGGTTTTTTTGAAAAATGTATAATTCTTACATAATTGATAGCAGCAGCTAATATTTGTCTCATTATTATTGTCATTTAATTATAGTGCAATTCTCTCCAGTATTTTTTTTCAATGTAATTCAACAAGTTATATGTCATCTGATAGTATTACAAAATGTGCCATTACATAAGCAATTGACAGCTATGCTCTTTTAAAAACATTGTCTTCCCAACAGCATAAATTATACACGTGTAAAAGAAAGTCCTAATGCAAAAGGCATCTTTGCTAAATCACTGCAAAAAAAAAAATTAAGGAGAAGGAGTACTTCAGCCACAGCTGCATACAACAGTATTTGTTTAATGGCTCAGGGAGACTAGGAAGTCTGAATTTTATTTGTACAAAATGTTAAGACCAGAAAGGTCATCATCTCAACTCATCTTCCAGTAATGCCTACTTAACAAATGTCTTCTAGAGTTCTTTGTGTATCACCTATCACCCTACTAAAGAAATGGACAAATACTGATAGTGATGCTACTATGTGATGCTGAACTGTTCAAAAGTTTTGTCTCCATGGTCCAAGCTTCAGCCCGGGAAAAGGTTTCTGATGATTTTAAAGGACTGTAGATCAAGACTTAGAGAATACACAAGAAACCATGTTCAGAAACATGAGTGTTTCTGAGCTAGCCAGAGAGACAAGTCCAAATTCAATCCTTACTTCTCAAATCAGCTGCAAACTTACCCTGAGGCTATGAAGAAGGAGCTTTGGTGACAAGGGTTTCATCCTGTGCCAGGACTAAAATACAAAAATTTCAAAATTTTTTGAAAAGAACTTTTTGAAAAACACTCAAGGTCATTAATAATTCATTCATTTTGAAGTCAATGTTTGCATCTGTGCTGTAATAAATAATCAATTTTATTAGAGAAAATATAATACAAAAGCAAGAACTAATTTCAAGTGAAAAATGAACCCCCAACAATGTTTAAATTTATTATTTTGACATTTTTCCTTTCTTTCTTTCAAAAGCAAATTCAGGTGAAATCAAGATGAATGTTTGCTGTGTAATTTGGTTTCAGCAGAACCATGACTTCTCAAGGAGCTAGCTCCTTACAAATCCTTCTCACCAATTTTTGGCTTCCCTCTTGGCGTATTGATGTCCCTCTGTCCCAGACCACTCTGGATGACAGCAGCCTTCCAGGTGAGGGCTGGTGCTCCCTGCCTGCCAAGCTCAGTGATTCTGAGGCTCTGCTTTCTCATCAACATTTGCACCCTTGGGCCATCACCGAAACTCACACTCAGAACACCCACTTCTCCTAAAAGAAGAGAGCAGCACTTCACAGTAAAAGAGAAGAGAGCAGCACTTCACAGCAAAAATAGCCTTCTCCAAAAGCAAGACATAAGGAAAAATGCCATCCTGATCTTAACAAAAAGCCTGGAGGTTCTTGCATTGTTAAGATGTTTAAGAACGTTATGTAGAACTTCATGTTCCTGTGGCTCGCAGGAAAAGGCAGAAGTGTCACACTCACACTACCACTAAAAATAACTGACACATGTAAAAATAAACAAAGCACCACTTTGCCTGGTATCTTTTAACAATGAGATGAACACTTGTACAGTAGGTGGTAAGCTGAAAACACACCATATTTGATATGAGAACGCAGCTTCATGGGGACTGATGGAATAAAGCTATCCAATCATGTCTCTAGGGTCTAATTTGACTGTAAGATTAAAATAACAACCCCCTACGCCACTTGAACTTGTATGTTTTCTGCTCAGTGGCAATGGAGCAGAAATTTCAAAGTTTGGAAAGGATATACAAAAACTGCATGCTCACTTGTCTTCTTCAACATCTGTAAGAGTCTGAAAATACAGGGCCAGTGTAATCAGCATGTGGTCCTTTAATATTGGTCAGGAAATGAAATTTTGAACACCCACATTTCTGTCAGTACAGAGAGTGTTCTTTAGTTTTTTCGCATTAAGGGCTAAATGAAAATTGCTAAAAGTATTCTATAAATCATCTCGCTAGCCATATGTGGTAGAATAGTTCCACACATACAATTGAAGCAGGCATATTTCAGGTTAATTCTGGAAGTCCTGAGAAGCTTAAAAAAGCATAAAATGCTGCAATCACTTTTGGAGTTTATCTCCCTGACTGGATACAGGGAAGTTGTACTCATAGTTGAGGGGACCAGATTCATAGTTTTTAAATAATAGGTTAATGTGGAGTAGGAGAACAATAAAATTAGGCAAATGGAGTCGCAGAAAAAAAATTTCAAATAGAAAGAAACATTTGCAAGTGTAAGCTTATCCAAGGAGAGCTGTCTGTTCTGCCTTTTCGCCAGCCTTCTGCAGACATTCATATGGAAACTCTGTTAATGCTCAGTGAGATAAGAGCACATAGTCAAACTTATATTTGAATAGGGATCGTTTATGTGGGATTTTCAAGTCAGAATAAGAAACAAGGTGATTTGAGACCTCAGGGTTAGTTCTGATTTTTTGTCATCTATTTCATAGCGTCTTTCTTTTTGCTTGCTGTAAAAAATGAATGTACACAAGAATGGATGTTCAGCAAAATATATTTCTGTCCTGCTTTGCATAGTCTTAAACAATTGCATGAAGTAAGCATCAACTTGAAAATATTCTCCCCAACTTCAATTTTTATTCGATTTCCTTAGAAAGACATCCCATATGAATTCTAGGCTCCCTTTCCTTCACATTCAGATCTCCCAGTACTCCTATATATCTCTTCTAAAGTTATCTGGATCCATCTGATATTGTTTATGAAGGATAAAGGAAAAAACACCTCTTCATCTCAATGCAAAACACTAACACCCATCATCAAAGCTGCTACGGGCCAAATGAAAATCTGGTTATGAAATACAAAAATGGGTAATGAGCTAAGCAGTCTGAATTAAATGACAGGCCTTTGGAAAATGTTGCAACTAATATTTTACTTATTACTACAGAACAAATGTTCTCTAGTAATGAGAGAACTAATGCAATTGAGTTTTTAGATCATGTGGAATGATAAACAACTGAGAGACTTGAATTAGAATTAGACCTTGAATTTTTTGAAGTCAAAGACTTGAGAAGTTTGTCTTTCAAGCCAAAAGTGGGAACAAACCCTAGATGCATAAAAAGATAGTGCCATATGATCAGAGAACAGAGAGCATAGTAAATAAAAAGGAAAAAAAATGTTTTGGCCAGTATTGGTTTATTAACCTAACCTTTAAAGTTTGGCACATTTTAGAACAGGTTTTGAAGGAACAGAAAAATAAAGGCTTGGAGGTAAAGGAACTATTGGATATTGTGCAGTAGGATATATAATAAAAGAAGGGAGATCTAGGCAGACCAGCTTAATAGCTCCCTTTGATAAGATAGCTGATTTTCTAGACAAAGGGAAAGGAGTCAATGTCATCTATCTAGACTTCAGTAATACATGTGGTATGGTGCCACATGGGAAATTATTTGTTAAGCTGGAGAAGATAGGGATTAGTAGAGGAATTGAAAGATAGGTAAAGACTGTCTCAAGGAACGACAGCAAAAGATAGTGTTGAAAGGAAAAGTAGCATGAGGGTTACCAGTTAGCAGTGGAATTCTTTATGGATCAGTCTTGGGTCTGATCTCCTTCTTATTTCAATTAAGATCATGACACAAATATTTGGAATGTGGTGATATTGCATGGGTTGGCACTATCAATACACAGGAGAGAGGGATATCCTGCAGAAAAAGGCTGGATGACAGTAAGGACAGGTGTAATAGGAAAGGGATGAGAAACAGCATTTTGAAGATAATGAAGCTAGTCACTTATCCCCAAATGAAGATAATGCATTTGGAAGCTAATAACAAAAATTAGGAATCAGTTAGAAAAGACTGAGCTGGAGGGGGACCCCAGGTTAGCTGCCTGTCACACTACAGCTGAGGGCAAGCAGTGAGATACTGCAGTAAAAAAGGGCACACAAGGAATGCGTCAGGAGGTGTATTTTGGGTGTACAGAGCACAACTAGCTCCATTCTGAAAATCTCTGCTGAGGTCTCACTGTAAGTGTTAACACAGTCCTGCTAAACAGTCTCAGGCAAGATAAATCAAACCAGGACCAGGTGCAGAGAGGGCTAACCAAAACAAGAGAGAAAATAAAGGCTAAATCAACAAGAACTCAGTCAGGGATACCTATAAATTCTGAGGTGATTAGAAAATAAACACCTTAACTCACATTCAGGATGTAAGCTTTCTTCTTCAAGTCTGTAGTGAGACTCTGACCCTTTGTGCCTCCTGTGTGATGGATATTATCAGGAGTCAGTGCTAACAACTGGTCAGACTGAGGGAGCTGCTTACATCCTTCAGGGAACAAATATATAGCATTTAGACATAAATGTCAGCTTATCAGGCAGGAATCTTTTGTTTCTCTCAGCTTCATATGGTGATTCCTTCTAAGGAATTACGGCACTCCATCACACCTTTGTGACCAAATGAGTAACAGAAGTAACAGCAGTGCTCCACAGCAGCCAGGGACCTGTTTTGGAGCCCTGCCAGTGGTCATCTATTGGCCAAGACTGATGTCCTCCATCCCTTGCTAGCTACACACCTCATTCCACACCAGCCTTACAAGGTATCAGGTACTCACCAGTACTACAAGCCCTTACCTCCCTCAGAGTGATACAAAGATGGCAGATTATCTAAAGAATCTGATTCATCTTTTCCATAATCCAACCTGGATAGTGATGTTCTAGGAGTTTTCCTATTAAAACAGCCCAATTAGCACTTTGGAAACATGTCAGCAACGTTTCAAGCCTTGAAACAGGATCTTATTACTTCATAATGAACATGTGCAGCCTTGCTTGTGAAAAACACTTCTGCAACCTTTAAATAATAAGAAAGACTGGTGTAAAAATGACCCTCCAAAATCCTCCTTAAAGTTAGTGGAACAAAACCCCTTTTGCCATGCTATTAATGATATTCCACCAAATTCTAGTGGAGGAAGGAATTAGCATTTCAGGTCACAGGCTCTACAGAGAAGATAAATACCTATTCCTGCCATCTGTAACATCTGGAAATCCTGACCATATTCTGCTATAGATTTTCAGCCTGTTTTCTCTGATACACAAAATCCAAAAAATGGTGGTATATCCTTGTGGTACATCCTGGTGTGGTATATCCTGTAGTCTGTTGCACAGCAATGTGTGGAAGGAGGTTGGGTGTAAAATGACTGAGTTAATGTTTACTTACATGGATCTTTTGCCACATTAGGACAGGTCCCCAATGTCTGTGTCACTTAGAGTTTAGGTTGTTGCTGAAACAAGCTAGTCACATTTAAGTATACTCTTTCCATTTCATCACTGTCAGCAGAAGTCCAGATATCCACCTTTTTTTCCTGTCATTCGCTCAGCAGTGTTTTTTTACAATTTAAGAAATCATACAGACATAATTAATAGGCTAAAAAATCCAAATATTTAGGTAATCATTTCCCCAGTTTTAAAGATAAGCCATTGCAAAAGAAAGGGTGGCAGTGCAAAGACAGCACTCTCAAAAGAAGTGAACTGAGACAACATTCTGGAAAAAAAAAGACTTTTAGGCATGATCTCAGTTAAACAATTCTTTTAGGTAATTTTGTTAGAATACTAAATTTTACAGCAGAATTACAGTCGACAAAAATGGTTTTTTGTCCTTCAAGGAAACAAGCCAGGAAAGAGGGGAGTTCTAATATTTACCCAAAGAGGCAGCTGTATTCAGCAGATTTATTCATAATAATATTATTTGGTAGCAAGGAACTTACCATGGCTGAATGTAAAAAAGTATTTTTTGATGAGTTAAAGAGATTAAGAAAAATCAGGCAGATTTCGACAGAGAATGGCGTGTAAATGAGAGGTGTTATCAGTCTGAATCTGGCAGCTCCATTTTTGTTATGGTGAAAAATATCAGTATTATTTACTAAGAAGATTAGGGCTGAATTGGAAGAGAGGCTGGTTGTTTGGAGATTGAGATAAGATAAAGGATTTTACCTTCTATGCACAAGCCAAATGCAATACACACAGGACTGTTATCTCCAGCTCAGGCCTAGCAGAGGTGTATTAAGATGTACATTGTAATTACCAGTGGCAGGAGTAGATTTCATAAAGGCTATTTTAAAATCGAATAAAATGCTGGCCTTTAATTATACATCTTTGAAACATTTTTCTTAGTTAATTGCAACAGGGGAAAAAAAATCCACCTAACATTTGAAACTGATTCTTGCAGAGAAAACACAAGCAGAGCAGGCAGTCTTTGCCTGATCTGCACTTGTTTTGCTATCTGGCTTCATTCTGTGATTTGAATCACAGAGACAACTGAGACTGCGAAACACCTTCCTCATTTTCCCGCTGCTATCCAGAAAGCAAGATTAGCAAGGATTGGGGAAGGTGGGGGCTGGCAGGACGGGGGGAAGAATAAATCTCCCTTTCATGACATAATTAATTAGTTCCAAAAATGAGCTGTGCACTCAGGAATCGCTCATGGCTGGCAGTGACGGTTCCAGCTCCCAGTACTCCCAGTGATGTCTGTGGGGTTGTGAGGGGCAATATTTTTTTACCACTGAGAGGTATCCAAAGGAGAAGAGCAAACCAAGTTGTATGTTTAGCACAAAGACTGCACCTGGGCCGGAACTCACACAAGACTGCTGTTGTCAGTAAGCAGAGACCAAGCTGGTAGTTTTGGAGGGAATTAAAAAACCCCCTCTCTTCTAGAAGATGTTGTTATTGTCATATATCCCACAACAACACCACATCTCACAACAATCCTCTGGCTCTTTAGGTTGCCCTGTTAAGAAGTGAAGACAGGAAGGAACCTCAGGCTGCCCAGGAATTGCCATGAGGCACTGCCACAGTCCGTGTCCCCTCTGGGCTTCCATTTCTGCTTCTCCTATGAGGAATATTACTGCCAAGTTTAGCTCTTACAATGATGATCAATTGCATTCCCACTTTCCCTCTATGGGGAACATATCTATGTTCAAAAACCTTTCAAAAGCACTTCCATGTGGTGAAAACTCAAAGTTATTTTGCGATTTCCATTTCCACACCAGCCAAAAGCCTTCATTACATCCACACCTCCATTTATTTATTTTAAAATCCAACATCATAAGCATATGTAATATAACAAGTGTATGTAGTCATTAGCAAACTCCTCTGGGGAGTTTACTATTCATGTTACTAAAGGCAAATAAATGCCCTTAGACTTGAGAATCCTGAAGAATATATTTGGGTTTATTTTGGTGTTACTTTTCTGCTGGAAATTGTGAAGGCGGCAGTTACACAGCTGGCTTTTCATGCTATGACTCCTATAAGCAGCTAATTAAATTACTACTGACTCTCTATTGCTCAGTGAGTTGCTGTTGGTAGCCCTACTTCATATGACCTTCAGTTTTGCTGTTTGTACAAGGTTATAAAATCTTGCCCAACCACGCTGGTCCATTTCAGTGTAACAGTGATGAAAAACATGATGAGATAATAAAAAAATGTATAATTGTATCACAAAAGGAAAAAAAATCGTGGAAAACTACAGTACTTTTCACGAAGACAAAATGCAGGTAAACTCCTCTTAAAAACTATGTGTAATTCACCAGCTTTGTAAGGTACTGCCCTCTCTACATGTGGGGAGTCCCTTCTAGTGCTCAAAATATCTGCATCTCAGAAACAAGCTGCTAGGAAAGCTGGGGGTGGGCTCCACTATGGATCTTGCATATTCCCGTGGCTTCCTGCCTTTGATCTACAATGTTCTGTTTCTCGATATCTGTGGGAAGAGATCCCAGAATACATCAAACCACATGATTTCCCCCGCTTTGTTTGGAACTAAAAACACACACAGCCATTAAAGGCAAGAGAACAGTTACTGACAACTCAGATACACTAATCAGATCCAATAGATGTACCAACACAAATGGAGTAGGAAAAATTTTGTGCAATTTTCCCTGAAGGAAGCTGGACTTTGGACTTCTGCCTACAATATCAATGCTTGGATGCATTGTGTCCACACTGCTGTGGTCTGCTGGTGTCAGAGGAGGTTAAGGTGCAAATTTATAGGCAGAAATACAAATAATAATTATTTGGATGTGTCAAAAATTTTGCCAAAGACTGGTTTTAGTAGGATGTAGCATCCTACTAGCTGTAGGATGCTACATTCAGCATTTTAAGGGTGCTGTCAATCTATTCTATACCTTGATGTAAATTTAACTCACAATTTTTTCTGTCTACATTAATGGCAAAATAATTTCAACACTCTTGTTAGGCTGTAGCAGACCACTGAAAGCAACTGCTTTTGTTAGTGGGTAATTTTGTTCCCAGAAACACAAACTGTGCACCAAAACAGTCAAACCATTCTCTGATCCCTGTCTTGTTCCTGAGCCAGTGCAGCTCCTTTCCCCTCTCCTTTTGTCCAGACAGCAATGTTCCTAGTTTTGAGGTTTTGAAAATCTTGCCCTGAATCGATTTAACAAGAACCATATTTGAACAGAAGTAACAAATCCAGCTTTATGAATGCCCAGAACAAACAAAGTCCAGACTCTGGGCTGCAAAAATTCACACAAATCAACAAAGTCATGCTCTTTCTCTGTGCTTCCAACCAGTTTATTCTAAAATAAAACTACAGTGTACTAATAGACCAGAATCTATTAGACTTGTTCACAGTTCATCTTTCTTAGTTATTGGTGGCCAGGAAGTGTAGAAAATTGCAAGTACAGTAAACACTACATTCTGTTGTAGAATAGTCATCCATCCATGAACATAATGCTGAACACAGAAATATTACAGTGTTTTTGTAAACTGGATAAATTGTACTTTAATGTGCTTTTATGGAAAATGACCACTTAGAGAACAAGTGCATTTGTTCCATGTAGGTACCCACAGACTTCTTGCAGTGTAGAATATGTTTGGTTTGCTTTTAAAAGGAGAATTAAACAACAGAACTTTACATTAAAGTTAGAACCATAAGCAAGAAAACATGGTGAAAGCAAAGGCAATTTATATTTAACAGCTGTGTTTGCTCTTTCTTTTCCCCAACAAAACCTGACCAAAATGGCAAATTTCACAAATTAGAAAAAAATGCCAAAACAAAATATGTAGTTTCATTGATTAGGGGTAACAGCAGGTTGCCAATGGAACAGTAAATAAATGGAGGCTTTCAAGAGCTGTGCACTTCCTGTGTGGTCCTGAGTACCCACTGCATATTTTAGGGTGCTTGGAGCATTCAGCATCTTGCAAAGGAAGATTTGAAAAGAAAGCTACTTTGCTTTCCTTGAAGCAGAGTTTTAGTTAGAAACACAATTTTATATATATATATATATATATATATATATATTATGTATAAATATATATATATAGCTGGTATGTTTAAGAGTTATACAACCAATGCTGAATAGAATACATACATTCAGATTGGTTGAAGCATTTAAAACTCTTAGTGTGGTAAATACAGCAGGAATGATTACATTCATAATCGATACCATAGGAAGAAGGCTTGGGAAAAGGACTGGTGATGAACAGACCTAGAAACACAGGCTGGATGGCTTCTTAAACATAATTCAAGCCTACTTTGTTTCTGGCCTGAAATTTCTAATGACTTGCAAAGCTTGCAGTTTTAGCCTCAGCTATGTAAGTTACTTAGTATGCTAGGGTTGTCTTCAAAATTTCCTGCCTGCACATTTGGGAAAAAAAAAAAAGATATCTCAAAGGCCATAAGGCAGAAATCTAGTTTCTAACTTTGCCTGAGAGTGACAGGGTTGGTCATGTCTTTGTGGGCTCAATGTGCTGTTTGGTTGTTGCAGAAAAAGAGGATTCCTTACTGTTCCAGCTATGATTACATGCTCAGATATTATCTTGATGGCTTTAAGAGACATCCATGTGTGCAGTGGGGTGCAACTGGTTGACACAAAATAATATTTTTTCCAATTTGTTCCATGGTGACAGTAATTCAGACAAGAAGATGATTTTGGTTCTTCTGTAACATTCTACCTGGCCAATAATTCCAAGATAATACAATGAATATTTACAAAGACTTTTCTTCTTTTTTTCTATACACATATATATACACACACACACACACACACACACATATATATATATGTATTTATAAGAAATGTAATTGATCATATGAACAGATTCTGCTGTGCATAAAGTTACTTATTTTTCTCTAAAATAATGACAAATATTTGTCAAGGAGTTTTTTTGTTGTTTTTGTTTTATGTATTTGTGTGCAGATGAACTCCATGGCAAATCAGTTCATTACATTCCATATTCATGAGTGACTCTTTTCTAGTGTCCTTTTATTTCTCTAAATATGGGATGTGGTCTTGGTGTGTACAGGGAACCTCTGACAAGCAGTTCTTGGCAGGGGGTGCTCAGGAGTACCTAAAATTCAACATTTACCTAGTTTGCATGTCTTCAAAGGACAGAGTAGATCAAATGATTCTTAATTTAAGTTACTTAATTGCCTGCCTCTATCCTCAGTTTTGGTAAACTGCAATGAGGTTTCTGGGGAAAGTGATATTCCCAGAGAACTAGAGAATAAAGGCAACATGACTTTTGATAACTTAGTAATGCAATTCAGCTGAGGGTTGAGCACACTCTAAAAAGTGTAGAGTTTTCAAATCCTAATTCAATCATTTATGGTCTAATGTCTATTTCATTTGGCCTAGAGAGTACTCATTTAAAGGTCATAAGTGAATTGGAACAAAAAAATATATGTTTTCATTTGAATTTCAGGATTTCTGCACAAATTGTGTGTCCAGAACTGCTGGCTATAAATATATGCAGAGTTTATTTACACCATTCTGCCTGCCTGGAGCATGCCACAGTTTGTAATGTTTCACTAACATTAACCAATAAGTAGCAAGCAGAGATTTTCCAAGTGTTTGTGATAGTTTAGATATTAAATTGGATGGATTCCATCGGACCATCAATCTCAGTTCCATATTTTGCGGAGATCTCTAGTGATATTTCTTAGACAGCAAATTTTGGAACTCCAAACCCAACCATGAGTAACATTTTAATGCAAATGTTGCTATGGATTTTTTACTGAATGACAGAAAAATAGTTCACATTTTCAACCTTGTGGGGTCCTTGCATCTTGCAAATGTGAGTAATAAAAATTGCACTCAATCAAATGGAATAATATAACAGCAGTCACCATTTCCAGTTGTTTCCCCAATTTATGGTTCTTACATCATATTTATCAGGCTCATCTCCAGATATGCAGAGAACTTCAGATACATTCTTTGGATTCCTAACGTAAAGTCATACACCAAAGATAGTTCAGCACATTGAAAGCTTTTCACTTAATTTTTCTTTTTCTAATGTGGTTGTATATATTTTGAGCAAACACAGAACCTTTGCTATGCCAGCTTGTAGAGTATCTCAGGAAAGGAAAAGTTATTGGAGCAAGATTATTTTTTGCTACATGTTGAAGAGAAAGAAATGCAAATTCATGCACCTCATGAGCCTCAGTAATGAAGCCAGCTGTGTTTCATGGGATCTTCATCACTAGCAAGGAGAGGAATGCACAGGGGAATGTGCCCCACCTGGGCTACATCAGGATCACTATTCTGAAAGACAAAGTTAAGGGACTACTGAAGAGTCAAAGTGATTGAGATGTTCTGCTCACTGTCAACACTTCTCCTTTCACATTTCATCCCCAGAGAAGACAGACAGATGTTTCCAGTGCTGGTGACTTACTACGGGAATAGACAAATTCCTCTCTTTTTAAGCAGGCAGTAGGCAGCTGCTTCGATGAGCCTGTATCAAGGTGAAAATACTCATTTGCCTTCTCCACCCATAAGGGCATCACACTTCCCTATGAATTCTGGTGTAGAGTTTTTGCCTATACCCAGAGCATCAGGAACAGACAGCAGCTGGGAAGTGCTCAGGAAACACTTTGCATGCATTCTCCAAACAGCACCCTGGCTGCCTTCCACGGGTAAGGAAAGCTCAGTCAAATCTCATTGGTTTTAGCTAAGAGCTAACAAGAAATTTCCTCACAATGTGAGGAATTCACATCAGCGTCCAAGTGAAGACAGCTAGGATTAACCAGATGTCCACCAACCCAAATAAATCCACTCATTGGGATTTTGCAGAGAGCATAGATGCTTTAATTTGCCTATTGAACAAATTGTGCCTTTATGATATAATCAGTTAATTTCCACGTGGTAATTCTATTGCCAGTGGTCTCTATTGTTGCAAATAATGTAAACACTTATTGTATAAATTACTGATTGTCATTTGCAAACAAAACCTTGGATGGCATGTTTAGGAATCACCTTGCAGTTGATGAAAAGATCGCTGTTAAGATGTACTAAACCAGAGAGAGAGCAAGCTGCTGGCAACAATTTATTTTACCTCAAGGCGTTTTGGACGACTCAGTGTTCTATTAAACACTGAGCATGAATCATCAAAACAGATGCTGCCTGGCAGATATGTCTCGGCCTCGTACTGTTCCAGGACTTACGCACTTAATCAGCATCTTCTAGCAGACTGTTTTTGTGAGCAGCTAACCGGCTCCATTTTAAATGAGATGAAAGCCAAAGACTTAATCCACCCATCAATGCCAGCAGAAGCCTTTCATGCCCACTGCACTCCTATGTTGTATTAATTACACCAAAATGAATCCTTCCATCTCACCTAAACATGTCTCAGCCATGCAGTTCTGACCTTGATCCATGACAAATGCTAGATCATTTTCCATCAGTGACCAAAGATCTTGAACTCAACTACAAGAATTGAGAACTTTCATTCTTACTTGATACTCTTAACTTGCACAGATCTGAAGCTGTCTGCATTTCTCTATGCAGTCATTTCACCTGTTTCTTCTTACCCATCTTGCTAAGGAACTCCTTAGCAGCCCTCCCATTCTTCTATCACCGCTTCCACTGCTACCATTATTTCAGTGAATATGAAGTCCTTACCAGAACTGGAGCACATTTCTGAAACATTCTCTTATTTAGACAAGGGAGTCTGTCAACCCAGGCAAGTTACAGATTAACTAAACTGCAGTTCAGCAAGTCCTAGGTTTAGCCCTTTGTTCATTGGGAATAACAAGACATTAAGATCCACTGCTGCTGTCTAAGGTGTCAGGCTCAAGCAGAGCATTATTTCATCAGGCAGTGAGAGGCTGGCTACAACCATCTTGCTGACCAGACGTACAAGGGCTATGAAAGAGAGGTGAGGTCAGTGTTGACTTGCTTTCATTTGCAAAGGTGCCCTCCTCAAGGTAGGTATAGGACTTTTCTTTCTCCTCTGTTTCCCTTGGGGGGCTGCCATGCATCTACATGCTGTGACAGTCCCAAAGTCGACAGTGTCACCTTGATGAGGATGAGATGAATCCCTGCAGAGTCCAGGAAGATTTGACTGTGAGAAATTACATTTGATAGGACTCCTGAGGGAAGGTTCTGGCTTCAGATGCTCCGACACAGTGCTGACACAACACCTTCAGCACAGGGAGGCCACACAGACTTTCAGGTTGCAGGAGCAGGCAGCAGTAGTGTGAAATGCACCCAGTGGAAACTTTACAAAAAGGGACACAGCAGAAATCAAGACTGTCACCAGTGATTTGGCAATAGTGTTTATGCCGTGTTCAACCCAGTTGCAATCAAACACAGCTTTGTAGCCCTTCTTCTCCCCAAAAAGCATCCAAATCACTATGTCTTTCTCGTTGCAGTTTCTCATGGTAGCCAATTTAACATTCAGAACAGCGATATGCAAAAATGGATTCCATAACATAACCTGAGAAAAAAAACCCTCTTACTTCAGGCATTGTCTTTTGTATGGAAAATTCCCAAGCCTGTGATGACTCTGATTGATTGATTGATTGATTGATTGATTGATTGAATGATTACTCTATAATGACACTTTATCTACTGTTCTTGTTAATCTAACAACTTGTTTACAATAGGCCCTTAGAGGTAAGATTGTACATACATAATGCATCAAGGATGACTGTAGTTTTTGCCTAATGCACAGAGGAATCAGGTGAAATGGGTAGTTACTTGTATTTTGTCAGGCTAGTTTCATTAGCTGGACAAGACTTGGCCACTGGACGCACAATCTTGCACTTCTTACTCTAACAGTGCCACTCAAAAGAGCAAAGTTCATTGCAAGATAAAAAGAATCACCACCTGAAATCTTGTCTCTCTTGTATGTAGATATTTGCATTTATGCTTCAGCACATTTTCGTGGCCAAAGGTGTATCTTCTCTGATAATGGTGATAATAGGAGCCAGTCAGGAATAGCAAACCTATTTTTCTTATGTATTAGCACTCCCAATTTTGAATAATCCTACTAGCATGAGTCTGTACTACTTACAATTTCTGTAAGTACTGATTATATTTTCAAAGTGGGATAAAATTTGTGTGCTGTACCCCGTTGTTGCTGCTTTCTATCGTAGTCAGCCATACATATGAATGTAAGTTTGAAAGGTAAGAGCTTGATTCTTTGAAAAAACACTTACATGGCAGTATGAGCTCATGCTGAGGATCTTCACCATGTAAATATCATGTATACAGTCTAGTTAATAAAGAAAAGCTGAGCTCCATGGATACATGGGACCTACTGTGTAGGTGGAGTTCTGGCACATGAGTGTTTTTTTCACAGCCCAGAAAACCGTGTCTTATAACATTTACATACTCCACTTCTTCTCAGGGAATGGTATCTGTATATCTGGTCTGCCAATGTCAATAGGCAAGTGTTGTGGTTTAACCCCAACCAATAATCAAGCAGCCACTCATCCACTCTCCCCTGGAGGGATTGGTGGGAGAATCAAAAGGGTAAAAGAGAGAAAACTTGTGGGTTTGGATGAGGACAGCTTAATAGTTAAGAAAATGGTCTGTGCACAAGCAAAGCAAAATAAGGAATTAATTTACTACCTCCCACGGGCAGGCAGGTGTTCAGCCATCTTCAGGAAAGCAGAGCTCCATCACACATATCAGTTACTTGGGAAGACAAAATGCTAGAACTCCGAACATCTTCCCCACTCCATCTTCTTCCACCAGCTTTATATGATCAGCACGATGCCATGTGGTGTGGAATATCCCTTTTGTCAGCTGGGGTCAGCTATCCCAGCTGTGTCCTCTCCCAGTTCCTTGTGTACCTGCAGTCCCTTCACTGGCAGGGTGAGAGGCAGAAAAGACCTGGACTCTGTGTGACTCCATTCAGCAATACCAAAAATATCTCTGTATTATCAACACTGTTTCCAGGACAAAGCCGAAACCACAGCCTAGTACTAGCTACTACAAAGAAAACTAAACTATATCTCAGGTAAAACTAGCATATTATCCAGCCTTTATTCCATATCATTCGTATCAAGCAAAACATGTGGCAAGCCCAGGAACCTGTCACCAATGAAACAGCAGTAACAGTTATAAATTCAATCCAGCACATTCCTATCAAATCTGTCAAACCCTTTGAGTCCACATTGGGCACCACAAAAGACAGTCATGGTTTAATCCCACCTGGCAACTAAACCCCACACAGCCACTCGCTCTCTTCCACTGGTGGGATGGGACAGAGAACAGAAAGGGTGGAAAAAACTTGTGGGTTGAGATGGAGACAATTTAATAGTGAAAACAAAAGCCACGTGTGCAAGCAAAGCAAAATGAGAAATACATTCACTATTTCCCATTTTCAGGCAACCAATATTCAGCCATCGTTAAGAGAGCAGAGCTCCATCACCATCTAGCATGATGGTGACTTTGGAAGACAATGTCACTCTAAGAACCCCTCCTTTCCTTCTTCTGTCCCCAGCTTTTTATTCAGATCAGGATGTCACGCAGTATATCCATGGTCAGCTGCCCTGGTGGTGTCTCTTCCAAAGTCCTTGTGCATGCCCAGCCCCTCACTAGTACTGTGGTGGGAGGGAGCAGGGAAGGCCTTGGTGCTGCGTAAGCTCTGCTCAACAGCAGTGAAATATCCCTGCATTATTAACAGTTTCCAGCATGACTCTAAAGCACATACTAGCTACCATGAAGAAAATTAACTCTATCCCAGCCCAAATCAGCACAGTGAGTACTTCTGGCCACTGCCAGTGAGTGGGATGTGGGAAGAGAGTTTTCTGTAAATCTTGCAGGTCCATCTGGGAATGATGGATGACTTTCAGCAACAAAGATTTTCTAACAAATGACATTCCAAAACAGAGTCTTACAAAGTACTTGTAGCTAATGTCAATAATTCTCTCTTTGCCAGTTTAAATATCCTTCTCAGTCTTTCTCACCCTCACTGGTACAGCACACTGGCAAAATTAGCAAGCTAATGTCACCACTCCTTGTAGATAAACACATGTAAAGTGTCAGGCATAAGGAGGAGATTACAGAACACGTACTTCTAAGTACCACTTGTGAATACAACACATGTAGCTCATGGAAATGTTGACATCATCTAAAGAGGAAAGCAAGACTTGCGGCCACAGTGGATTATATCATTAGCCAAACTGGAAAGCAATCATTCTTCACAGCTGCAAGAGTCTGTGTCTGCTCTGAACCTCCTGTTTTCCCAAGGAAAAAATATCACTACATTAATATAAACATTTTGACTGTGAAAGTTCCACAAAACATGTGTGACATACACATTTTAAATACAAGCACTTTGCAGCTGATGGATTTAATCACTTCATTCTTGCTTGAGAAAGAAATGCCACTAAGCATGAGAAAGAGGGTGAGAAGCATGGATGCAAACACAGACAATTTCCAGAATGCACACCACCATGGATGGGGTATGGACAAGTCAGGTTGCTGCAGTGGCACACAGAGGGTTCCACTGGCTTTAGGAGCCCACAGAGGTTGTGCTGCTCAAGGCAGAGCTTCCCTGCCCCAGAGAGTTTGCAGTCAAGTAATTCAGGCAACACAAAATAGCTAGAAAGCAAAAATTATAAAATCAAAGACACATGTCCCTGCTCTCATTGTGGGCATCTGCACCCCTTCCTTCCCCTTTCCATTCTCCTAATGGTATTAAAACCTTCTGAGCCAGCTGTGAGCCCAGGGTGTTTCCACCCGGTGCTGCTGTAGCAGGTGTGGCTTTTGCAGAAACGGCTGAATCATAAGAGAGCCTTACAAATGTGCCCACTGGGTGTTCATTTGTGTTAAAACAAATGGTGATGTCCAGACAAGATACTAACCAGGACCAGGCTGCAGGCTGGTGACAGCGAGGAGGGAAGGCTGCTGCTTGATGGACCTAAGCTGAGAGCAATGGGAAGGCATTAGGAAAGGAGGAACGAGCACAGCTGAGTGCTTGGAATGCTAGGCATGACTACAGCTGGTTTTCTGTGTGTATCAGAGAGATAAAACAGGTGCTTAAGAGCAAGAAAAACCAGAAGGAAAGAAGTGCAGGAGACTATAAAAGCTTAGATGATAATTTTCCTTGTTTTGCTGGATTCGGCCACTTTCTTGGAGGGACAAAATGGCAGGTTAGGAGGTCTGTGGTCGCAGGAATGATATCAGAGTTGGTCAGTGTAATGAAGCACAGGAGATAAAGTAAAGCCAGAGTACAGAGGGAAGCAGAAGAGGTCAGTTTGGACCATATTGAAGGTGAAGCATCTTCCAAAACAGTGAAAGGCAGCAAGAAGTGTGGCAATGATTTAAGGAACTATGCCAGGAATGGAAAAGTAAATTTGCAATTTTCTTGCAGAAAAACATTTTGAACAGTGCAGTCTGCAATTTTTTTCTCCATATATGGTTTGATTAATGTTCTCCTCAAGGCAAAAAACTTTTTGTTTAAAGCTGTTAACAACATGAATTGCTTCTCATAGAGGGCAATGTGGAAAGTGAGAGGTCAGAAAGGACTAGTGCTTTGTGGGAAAAGGGTAAAGGATATAATCTTTGTAAGGATTAGGAGAGCTGATCCAGGGTTTGCTATTTTATTGCATACCTTTGTAGCTGAGTCAGTCTAAAGCAATGGAGAAGGAAAGGCATCCATAGGGAGCGATGCACAAGTTGCATCTGGGTAGGTGACCAGGTGTGCAAGACAAATACCAGGAAAGGATGTGCATGGATGTTGCAAGCACCAGTGACACTCTTCTAAATTTTGTTTTTGACATCTGTAAAGGACATAGTGGAGAGGAAGAACTGATGCAGCAGGAAAGAGAGTGAGAGGAGAAGGCAGCAGGGAGGTCAAGTAACAGCCAAAGGATGCAGTGATTGAGCAGAAGGAGCTGAGAACATGGAGGGATCACAAGAAGGCCAACGTGCCATCTTGTGAGACAGCAGTGTGTGCACCCTGCAGTATATTGAGCCCAGCATGAGTGCAACATTACTGGAAAATATATGGTGTGAGGCATTTAAATAGGCCTTGATGACAGCAACAAGAACATTTGAGATGAAGAGGATTTAGTAACTCAGAGCTCTGGGAGCAGTCTTTCACAGGATTTTGAGTACAAGAGAGGTCAGTAAAATTATTTGTGTTCTTCTGCAAAATTCTCGGTGCCTTGAAAATTCAGACCCTAAATAAAAGTCCAAAGCCAATATTTTCATACACTTCTCAGCTTCACCCAGGAGTTTGCAGGTCTGGTATTCAATTTACTGTTTCTTGGACAGTATCACACAGGCAGCAGTGGAGCAAAACCCTGATTCCTCTTTCTAAGCTTCTTCTTCCAGATTCTTTTATTCTGTCAGTTTCTACTCCCCATAAGGTCATCACTTATGAAGCTAGTATGGAAGACCTCTTCAAAAGTATTAGACAGCCTCTACCTTTATTGGGCACTGAACAGTACTGAAAATATTTTGTTTTTCTTATTTCATATTGTGTTAGAACTTGAAATTTCCCAGTTCATTTTTTCTGCCTAATTTTTAAGAGACAAAGAAGAAAATTACCTGGGATCTGGGGCCAGTCATTAACTGGAGGTACTCCAATCCCTATTTCTTGTCAGACAGAACAATACAATTTATTCTGTCAATATGTTACTTAAAATCCAAATGAACCACATCAAAAACCTGACCTTTTTTTCAGAGTGAAGTACACTTTGTATCCACTTCATTTCAGATGTTCTCCTGGCTAGGAGTGCAACAATACTTTCACAGAAAAAAAAATTGACTACTTTGACTCACAATCAAAGTCTTATCAAATGTCACAGGGAGTTCAGGCCAAGTGTTTTTATTTACTGTGCTTGATTACAGATCAGTAGGAGATAAAAAATTACTCCTAGCTCTTATATCCAAGCCATACTTTTCTCCCTAACATAGATGTTCACAGACAAGAACCCAGGTGAAATGTTCCCATAAAAATGGAAGGGGCAGCACACATTGGCATGACAGCAACTTAACCTTTTTGGCCTTTAACTTAGAGGCATACTGAAAATACATTTTGACTCAAATAATATGACAGATGTAGTCAGAAATGTTTAATACAGAGAAAATTTGGGCTGGTGCAAAGACGTATTTTTGAGCTTACACCTATATTTAACCTTGTCTAAATTCAGACCCTTGTGTTTAGTAATTATCCATGAATTTCCCAAAGGTTTCCACTCCTTTCATAAAATTGTAAACATCAGTTTGCAGAAATAAACTCCTGCTTAGACTGTAGGTATAGCGAACATAACTTTGAGTTTGGTTTGGGGCATCTCACCCATGAAATCCTCTGTATTTCCTGCAGGATCCAATGCTAAAAAAACTAGATGTGAAAGTTCCCTCCTTTCTTGTAATCTGCATATAACTTTCCTGTAGCATTTAGAGGAAAAAATATTATCTCTGGACATATAGATCTACATCAGTCATTTTCAACTAAATTATTTGGAAGTCCAAACTACATTTAAACAAAAAAAGGCAGATGAAGTTACTCCGTCACTGAGCCAGACCTGGCTTGTCTTTATCTTGCCCTTGAAACTAGGGCAAGGGATGAGGGTGGCAGGACACCCCATTTCATATTGTGTTTCCAGCTTCAGCTGTTTGGTGTCTCAGCAGCGCTGCAGGTGGAGAGGTCAAACACATGGAGTGGGTGGGACTCACACCTGCAGTGTCTGACACTGAAGCCATCATGTCAGTGGCTGGTTTTTCTGGAACCAGTACACTTATCAAGTACACACAGATCTATTTTCCTTCTGTACCACGAAAAATCAGCGCTTTTGAACTCCTTGGTATCTAAAACAGCTACAGGTTTACTTGGATAAATAACACGAAAATTCTCAAAGTGCTCTCATAATTCAGGAGAGGGTTTAGGCAAATGACAAAACTTTGGTGCAAAAGTATTTTTGGCCACAACTATTTATAATTAAGACAAAATTTAGACAAGAAAAGCCAATTAAATTGAGTTCCCATGGCTTTATGGAAAATATTCTGCTTTTGCAGTAACCTATAGCGTTAGTAGAAAATCAACAAGGAGAAACTGATGAGCATGTGATAAGTAACACGTATTAAAATGGTAAATAATCTATTTAAATTACTATGGTTTTTAAAAATATTTCCTCTAGAAAAATAAGCTAGCATATAAGGAAAGTAAACTGAGAAAATATGGCTGAATATGACATGATTTCTATACGTGAAATTTGATGATATTTTACAAATATATCAAGGCAAACCATCATTACTATTAAATATGTATCCAGGAATGAGGCTACAGAAGTTCTGCCTACCTCTGGTTTTGGTTAGCAAAATTTTATTTTGCCTATAGGCAATATATATTTCAAAGTATGTCAATTATACTTAAGACACATTAATGCATTTTTAGAGTAATTTCTGTGTCAGTGAAATTAATGCCTGCTCTCCCCTCCCCACCCCCCATTGCTGTCACATATAACTATAACCACATGGAAAAGTAATATTAGGAAACACATTAAAGATGATTTATCAGCTGGGAATGGGAAAGAGAGCCAAGAGCAGGTGATGAACTCTTCAGAACCACTGCATTAAGCTGAGACAGGAAAGGCTGCTCCATTATGTCAACTGACCTGAAATATATAATCAATTTGGACCAAGTTCCATTCTCATTCACTCTAGCCTAATTACATACTATTTAAATGGCATTACTCCGGATTTCTACTCACACAAGTGATCATCAGAATTTGGCTTTTATTTGGCCCCACAAGAAAACATGATAAAAGAGCCTCACAGAAACCATGACTCACTAAAGATCCAGGAATGCGCTGCTTGCTCTCTTTCAAAGGCAAGGTGTTAACTTGCAGCCTTTACCATTTGTTTGCAAGTGGACCAATGTGTTTTTCACTGGAGTTGCTCACTCAGGTAGGATTTAGAGGTGAAAGGTAAAATAAAAGAAGTCCTAAATCCCCAAACTTAAAAATCAGCCCAGGGACCAGTAAATGAACTGCACAAGTTGTTCAGGGCTGCTTTAATATTCTCAAGGAAAAGATGCTGCTTAACAGGTAGTCTGGCAAATCCTGCATGGGCTGCAGTTTCCAGATAGAAGTGAAGCACAGTCCCATGTCGAGCACAATATGGTATCTAATCTGGCAGTCACAATGGGTGACTGATGCAAGATTCTCTCCCAGCAGAAAAAGTATTTGACACAGGAGGTTACTTAGCAACATTTAGACAGAGGCTAAGATGACAATAGGATGGAAGTTTAATAAGGGACTACTAGAGGCCCAGAATTCAAGACTGACCACAATAACAGGAGGAAGTGTAAATGGTATCTTTCCACATAGCCAAGACTCCCACAGGGGATTTACTAATAAGGAGGGTAGCCCAAATCTCTTCTTTGGACTCCAGCTGAATTTGGTCAGCAGTGGCTGTGATGGGAACATGCAACACCCCCTTTAGCCCAGCTGTCCTGGGGAGGCACTTCCACCATCCTTTTCATCTTCTTTCAGGTCATCCCTGAGGTCAGGGAAAGAGGCAACTTGTGTTCATCCTGCACCATGGAAAAGTCCCATATTTCTAATAGATTTTCATTTCCTGGCAATCCAATGGTTAGGTTTATCCATGTGCTCAACCCACCACTCTCCTTGTCTTTAACCTGTAGCTCAGCAATGCATGCAAATGTTCACTGACACGGTGATTAACCCTGGGAAAGGAGACAGTATCAAAGAGAGTATCTTTTAATAATTCCTTTAGACAGAAGGGAAACCTGGGGATTCCTCTGCTACATTCTGTGGAAATTTGATGAGCAAAGCATTCCTTTTCAGTATTCACTGTCTCAGGCTGATCTCAGTTACAAAGGTGTCACAAGACCAGAATGACATTACAATCAATTATTTAAAAAGGAGAAAAATCACAAATCTGGTTTTTTGTGGATTTTTTGCACCACTGCTGTGCTGAACTGCAATAGATTACATTGCTAAATGGTCATTTATCTTTTTGGAAGGAAAATACAAAATGACCTCCCCCAAGGTAACAAAGCATCACCTAAAGAAAAGATTTCCAAGGGCTACAAGAAGGAAACAGATCTACTTTCAGGGTTAAGGGTTGGTGTTAGAAAGTTCAGAACTGTTGAGGGATGCATGTTTCCTATTCAGTGACCAGATATTTAAATGACCCTTCAAGTTCAAAAGTTTAAATAGCCAGTTAAAAAACTGCTTTGCTTCCTTCATGTGTTTGAACAACCACACTGAAAAAATCCCTTTCACTTGAATAAGCAGCTGATCATTTTTCTGAAGTAAATCTACGCAGAATTTGAACTCAAAAGGAGCTGTATGTGGTAATCAACACATTACTCAGTATAATGAGGAAATAATCTCTGTTTTCTAGAAGCATTAGATGATTGCACGATAGTGCTATTACACTTTATCAGCACTAATACATCATCTGTGTAGGTGTGCACAGGAACAAAAGTTTTTCCTGTAAAAGCATGGGCAGTGCCTGGCATTCCAGGGCTGTTAACGCTCCCGAAATATCTCCCAAGTCAATTTGCCAGTCCCATTTTTCCAATGATGCAACTATTTATCTCACATGACTGGGTCTGTGGAGAGGTCCCCGAGGAGGAGAGGCGGCCGTGCCTCCCGCAGCAGCGCCCTCGCCACCGCAACTCCGCGGAGCCGCCGGACCAGCCCGGCCTGAAAAGGTCTGGTTTACCTAAGGGACCAGTGCTCCTCCTCCTCCCCATTTTTATACTACTGTGGGGTTAATAGCTATGTCGTGTGGGGTCAGGGAAGACATCTGTGTCTCAGATAATATGCTTACGGTGATTACCACACATAATTGACTGACCTTCCCTCATTCTTTTCCTGCTGCAGGCCATGGCTGATAGGGTGAGATGCTCCAGAGGAGTTTATTTTCCATCACACACTATTGTGCTGCTGAGCAAATATTTTAGCAAGCCTTGAATGAATCACCTTTCAGACTTTGGGTTTGACAGTTAAAATATGAGGGCTGTGACCAATCTAATACTATTAGATTTTAAATCAGCTTTGGGAGAAAACATGGAAAAAATCCTGCTTAAAATCCATTTATAGATACCTATTAAAATCCTGGTTTGAGTGGTAAAGTCAATGTAAATTTCGTGGGAATTCTTTTTCTTTCTTTTTTTTTTCCTCTCTGCAGGCTTCATCTCCCTACTTCACTTGGAACATTTTGAGCTCTTGAGTGGGTTTGTCTCAAAAACTATATGCAAACCTGGGTGTAATAAATAAATAAATAAACATTTATGCACTGCAGGAGCCAAGCTTCCAGGTAGGAAATGCTGAGGTCTAATTTAAGATCCTTACTTCAAGAGAGATCATTAGAAAACCTTTTTAGTTCATGGGGCTATGCTATAGAAATACAGGACTGTGCTGGACTGTTCTGCATAAAAAAGTATGGTACATTTTGCAGCTGACAAGAAATAAGAAAAGCCCTCTCACCATTCAGCAACAAAGCAATATTTTTCCTACTTTATATAAAAGAAGAGCAAAAATTAGCTTTTATTTTCAATATACACTTACAAAAGGAATGGGATGAGGAATGGAATGTAAGAGAAGATCTTTTTTTAAAATACTGCCAAATGAAAGCTTCATTTGAAACATTAAGATTTTAACTTTCTGATACTGTTTAACTCTGTTTTATCTATCTAGCAATTAGTCTATCAATCCAGACACAATATACTCCCACAGGAAACAATCTTTATATATATGAATATATGTATATGTCCCAGGTTCAATTGTGAGTGATTAAAGCTTTGTACCAGGAATATTCATCTCTCTCAGGGAGACCAGGCAATACACAGAGATGTCTATACAAACACACACACACACACACACACCCCTACTTTCTCCCTCCTTTTAAAACCCTTTTATCACATGGAAAATAATCTTTACCACACGCCACCAGTGCATCTTTATGGGCTATCCTCAGAATTTCAAACTGCAGCAATTTCACTGGGAATTAATGGGCGGAATGATATGATACATTGAACAAATACATCTGTTCTTACTCCTGCAGCTGAGAGCTAACATTTGTGCAAATGAATGTTCCAGCACTACAGCCAAAAAGTGTTTCCAACCTCAGTAGTTCCTCCACTTTAATTTGTCCAACAACATAATCTACATCCCGAGCTGCCATTTACAGAAATTCATTTGGAACTGCCATCATCTTTCAAACATTAAATATAATTCATAAAATGTAGCAACTGCTTAACAAGGAAAAATATACATATTCTAAATGTATGGGTGATCTTTAGACAAATCTCAGCATCACTTCATAATTATATACTACAAGTTTTAATTAACTAAAGCTCTGAAAATCATAATGCCTTATTAAAATGCAATTAATCCTTTGATTAAAAAACAAAAAGCACAAGTATTTACAACAAAAACACAAGTAGAATAATTACAAATATCATGTACCCATTTCTTTTATTTGGGTGTCACTTATGATGTCTCACGTTCCCTTCATTAATTCAAATACACACATTATCTCAAATCCACAGCAGACTGAGTGACAGTGGCCACCAAACACACAGCACTATATCCTATTGATTTCTGCAAATCCTGAACAATGCCATTTGCATGCTTGTTTCTGTAATAATAAAGATATGCCATTCAGAATTAAAGCACCGGCCAGACTAGTGGCAACTAATTGTGTTGTGTGTAATGAGTGCAATTTCAATTTGATATAACCCTCAGCTTTTCTTACAGCATTCGCTAAGTACTTTCAAGTCTTTGTGGGGAAATAATTGATTTTTTTGTGCTGTGGGCACAAGAAAATTATTATGATCTTTTGAATAATGCCAAAGAAAGGACCATGAATGATTTAAATTGGTATATGAAGAAGGCTTCACTGTGGATTGCAGTTTGACTGACATCCTACTAATGTAGTATCTAGATTAGCAATTTTTAAGGAGGCAGCTAATATAAAACTGGTAAAACGGAAAACATTGCTAACAGGGATTTTGTATTTGTTATTCAGTGAGGAATAACAATATGGGGATTTAAGGCATGTCAGACAAACACTATACTATTACATAATTGCCCTCACTCTTTTCTTTTATGGCACATGTATTGAAGGGTATGTTTCAACTGATAAATTACACATTTAAAATATGTAGATACAATGGTACAGTACTAGGTTATCACAGCAGCTAAAGTCCATTGGATATGTCGGGCTGTAACCACCATGTACAAAACCTTTTGTTTTGCATGATTGTGACAGAAAGGTTAGCAATCTTCCAATAATTACTCTTCTGAAGAATTGAGATAATTGCCTTTCCTTTCAAAGGAAGGAAATCTTTTTCCTAAAATGCTGCCCACACCCGAGCACCAACCTGCCCATTTTATCTCCTGCCCTGTAAGTTTTTATTTAAGAATGAAAAGTCAGAAACAGGTCTCAGCCATCTAAAGCAGCACCCCAAGTCAAAATCACCCAAATCACCTCCTGTACATAACTAATTGTAGATTGTTTCAACCTGAAATCGAACTCCCTCTCTCCTTTCTCTTTCTTTTCAACTGATGAATACATTTTATGTAGCAAAAGTGGCGAGTGAATAAATAAGGACATTATCCACATTCCACCTTAAAATGCATACCTTCCAAATCTTATTCTTCAGAGGAGGGAATGTTGTTAATTTAGTTGGTCATAACTAAATAGTTTCTAATCTGGAGCAGGAGTCTGCTGAGAATATTGGACAGTTTAAAGGTTAATCACCATCGCCTGGTTACACAAGTGAGGCAGAACTAATTCCTCCAAAGGCAAATGGCTTGCAGTTTTATCAGCAGTGCAGATTAGAAGTGTTAATATACAGAATAGAATGGATGCTCAAGGGCCAGTTTTCCCTTATCGGCAAACTTTGCAACAGAACTCAGCTACTGCACAACCTCTGCACTTTCTATAATAAGGCCCCTCATTTTGCCTCTCGAGCAGAACTATCAAACAATCCTCCCCAAACCACTGCCACCAAAATCAGGGTATTACAGACCACAGCTAATTGGAAGATCACTATAATGAAGTAAAAGATAAAATACTTTGGCTGCTGGCCTAAAATGTGGATCAGCACAACATTGGAAGCTATCTGGCTATGTCACATTCTGAGAGATTTACATAAACAATAAACTCAAACCAACAGCCCCCCAAAATACATCTTTGTTTACAATAAATGCAACCTAAAGCACTGGTTATAAAAACTGTGGGGATTTACATATTTAGCATTATTGTTAACAGAGCAGACTCTACCAGATATATGTAACTTTATGTATGCAGTGCAAGAAGATAAAAGAAGGTAGGATATGTAAGTACACGTTGTAAAACATTTACATATTTATGTTGCTCGATGTGCACCAGAATACATTCGTTACTGCAGCACATCACAGCATACAGGCTCTTGCTTGACTTTTCCAAGGCTGTTCTATGTTTTTCTTCAGGAAAAAAAAAAAAGGGGAAGATCCATAAGTGTCACCTGCTATTTCCCACATAAAATATGCAGACAGAAAATCCTACCTAAAAAGACACGAAAAAGAAAAGGTACTTTGTATATATACATCAAGGAGAAAAACAGGCAATTCTGCTCAACAAATAAGAACAGCCAGTTCAGAGAAAAGTCATCTGAAATACTACAGTAATCATATTTTGGGAAAGAAACCTGGGGACAATGAGCATATGTTTTACAAACACTGAGCCTGAGCCTGCTCCTTCTGAATGACTGGGGACTTCTGCCACTGACAGAAGTGGGCTCTGGACAAGCTCTGTAAGTTCTCTTGAATTTCTGTTTAAACTGACCAAGCTGTCCTTTCTACACATCTCCTATGTCACCAACATATCAAACCTTTGCCCCATCCATGCTGTTTCTTCTCTTCATATGGGCTCCAGGTGAGAAAAATATTTCATTTCAGGACACCAAGTACTTAAGTCCCATTCAAATCTAAGTTCACTTCAGGAGGGGGAAGTAGAACATCATGAATTGAATTATTTTCCTAAAATAAAGAGCTGCTATTTTAAATGTGAGACGTGTGGCACTTTAACCAAATATAGAAAATCTGATTCCTTCTAACTGCCACAGAGGAAGAAGTATTTTTTATAGAGAAAGTACTTTTCCTTAGCTGTGAGCCTCCAGAGGATATGTAACACTGTCATAGCTTGCTCAGGGAAGCAGCAAAAGGAGCACACAAAAGATGTAAACAATAGATCATTTCACCTTAAATATCACCTACTACAATAAATATGTTTGAAACTGGAATTGGGGAACTACAAAACCTTGCTAGCTAGCAACAGAAAACATCATCTCTCACATACATTTTGATGTTCTTGAAGAATAATTTAATTAGATACATGAAAGTATAACCCCAAGCACATTAGGTGTAACACAAGTAGAAAGGAGAAATTGCCTTTTGAGAAGGATTTGTGCTTGGGCAGAGTATGCCTATCCCTTAATATTTCAGAATCAAACAACACATCTATCTAGATTCACAGTTAGTCATCACTAATTGTTACCAGAGCAAAGATACTCTCAAATTCTCACAGTTGAAAACAAACCAATGCTTTGTTGTTATCAAACCCTAGTGGCATCTCCCCTCCCTTCCAAAAACTTGGGTGGACTTGAGTTCTGCAGTGTCACCTGAGAGCCTACAGTTCTGCACAGACTATAAGATGCATATCTCCACCAGGCAAGGAGCGATCCATCAGCTCCAAGGCTGACATCCTCCTGATCCCTCAAGGCACATCAGTTTAGCTTCAATGACACAGAATCAAAAAAAAAGGGAGATGGTTTCTATGGTAAGGATCATAACTATTTAATGCAAAAAACAGACTAAATTTTTTTTCAAGTAGTGGAGTGTGGACATTTTTGGCTGTTAATGGAACGCCCCATCACAAATAAAAAACAGTTAAGGTTTGGCTCTGGTCTCATGGTGTAACTGGATGTAGGTGCATTGCAGAGATCTAATCTTGAGGTGAAACTGAATACAGCTTCATCACCAAGTAGATTAGATGAAAAGATTCATCTAATTCAGCTACTGCCATGGGCATAGACAGAAACCATTAAGGACTCTAAAGTACTTGCAGATTGAGAGAGACAATACTAAAAGCTTGAACAAATTCACTAAAAGTGAGCACTAAAGACTAGTACTGACAATCCCCTTCCCTCACGTGGGTCTCACCCTACCAGATGATTTTATCAGCTAGAGGGGGGGTCCAGCACTATCTTAGCAGTAGGTTCAAAAATTTCTCCAACAAGTTCAACACTTCATAAAGGTAACAAAGACATTTACCATCACTCCAAGAAATCACTCTACTGCTCTCAAAAATTAAGATTATAGACTTCACCCTGACTGAAACAATCTTATTAAAACTTCTTATTGGAAAAACAGCCAGTAGTGTAATCAGATGATGCCAGTGAGAACTCATACATTTTCAAGAACCAGGAGCAACCTGTTGATCAAGTGAGACATCCTTTGAGGGACACACCAAGCCTACTAATAGGTGACCAAATATCTCCCACCCCACAAAATCCACAGACACACTCAGAGAAAAACCCCACAACACATTAGGAGAAACATGCAGATATCTGAGAAGCAAACACAATGAAACCAACACAAACTGATAAATTAAGGACTTTGGTCTCTTATGGACTATTTCAGATAATCCTTTCTTTTCCTGTCTATCTAACATGAGGAATAAAATTAAAGGTAACACAGAATAAAAGCAGAGGCTATAGAGGAAGGTTTCTGTTGACCACAGGCACCAGTATCTTCTTTCTGCTCATCGGTGTTTGTGGACAACATTGTGCACTTGTAGATAGCATTGCTGTTCATCAAGCACTAACATAGCTCCAGAGGGATTAATCATATCCTGGCAGGAGGCTGTCCAAAATGACCCATTAGAGATTTCTGTCTTCAGCATTTCCAACTACAGGACTATTGGAGGCCAGTGATTTGAACCTAGTGATTCAGAACAGCAGGAGATACTGTTGGTTTCAGTAGGCACAGAAAATATTCACTCTGTCTAGCCACAGTTTTTATACAACTCTGTCATAAGAATATTCAAGTGCCTTTGTTGTTTGCAAGCACTTACAGACAGGAAGGCTTGTTGTGTATATATCTTTGCATTTGGTTAATTTTGCACATCCAGCAAATAAATGGAAATGTAAATGAGTGGCTTGATCTCAGGAAGTTAATCTGTATAATCATAAACAGTGGATAAATTTCATTTGAAAAAAACAGAAGAGAAAATATTTGAAAAATTTAGGAAGACAGATACAAGAATCTCTTGTAGTCTGGTCTGAGAGCAATCTAACTGGAATTTGTCACCGAATGGGTATATCATTCCATGTCTGCCTACTCCCAGGCAGGCTGAAAATGTCCATGGGCTTCTGTCAGTTATTCCCCTCTTATTCAGAACTGCATCATCAAAGGTAATCACGTATTTCTTTGCCTCTAGCACCCTGCCTGAACAGTTTAAGTATCTCTTCATTGAGCCCACAGGCTACTCTTTTATCAAGAGTTTATTAGTGTTCTACCCTGCCAGACCCACTCTCTCTTTTTTTTTTGTTTTTGTTTTTTGTCTCAGATCACAATGCCTGCATAGACATTTTAAAGAAGATGTGACAGTATTTTGGACACATTCCCACTTTTTCTCATCTTATAACTGCAAATCACCAGATATGTTCTAGAACTATTGTATTAATGAAGGTACAGAGATAGCAAAAAAAAAAAATCCCCTTTTGCCACAATATCCAGATGCCCTGTTCCCATTTGGCATCAGCTATAAGTTTACATAGCCTCAAGGGGAGACTGGGCAAGGCCACAGAGCAGAAATGCATACAGGGTTTTTAAACACTTTGGAACTACATCCATTTCATGAAATTCTTCAGCCATGTGTAGCTGAAAGCTGGGAGAATACTTAGGGGGGGCATCAGATATGCAAGGCTGGCTCCCTACTCTTCCCTGCATACCCACTTATGGCTATTGTTGGAGCCAGGATATTGGGCTACACTGACCTTTGTTCTGAACCAGTATGCCTCTTATGTTCTTATTATGTTCTTATGTTAAGCAGGAAAAGAATTTAGCCTCTGGATAACACCCGGTTGTGCTTGAATTCAGCAGCAAAATTCCTTTTCATTTTTTCAGATTTGAAAAATTAATTATCAAAAAAAGAAGTGTGCACACCACTATACGAAGTTGTGTTGGTACCAGACATACAAGATTTTTAAAAAAAAATAATTAAGAACCTCACAGGTTTTTTTTTTATATCTACGTGGATAGGGATTTTTTTTTCACCCTGAAAAACACGTAAGCCAAGCCCTGCTCCAGATTCCAGGAAAATTCACCATTATGAAGGTATTTTAAATATAAAATAAATATAGAAATAAAACCATCCACTTAAGAAAGGATCCTGTAGCACAAATTTCTGTGTGAAGTCTCAAGAGATTTCAGGCAGAACAGTTAAGTTCATGGCCTTGCAATCCTTGCCAGAATATGTATGGTTTCTTAGATCTTTAGATCTAGACTCTGGGCTCATCCAGACATTGGCAATTTAGTTGTAGCTCATAGAGTGGTATTGCTGGTTTATAACTTTTTTTTGAATTATGTGATTTATAACGACACAATTTGAACTCTGTTCAGATGGAGCTTCAGCCCCCTTCATCAAAATGTTTTGGAGACACAAAATTGCTTTTGGAAACATTTTGAATCTCTTACTGATTATCAGGTTTTATTCTCTCATTGTCTCCAGCAGATACTGTTCCACAGATTCTACTTGGAAAGGTAAGAATTTAGGCATTTCTGGAAGTCAAGATCTACATAAGCACTGTGAGTAAATATTTGGCTATGTTGAAGACAATAACAACTTGTATTAAGTGTCAGGTTGCCTTACAGAAGGATTCAAAAAGATACAGAAGAAGTGCAACAGGAAATACACAAACCTAATTGCACAATAGGGAATTCTGGGTCATATCTTAAAATGGACCTGCAGACATCATTACTTACCAGCAGCACATCAGGAATTTATTTCCTCCACACATCACAGTTTGAAGCTGGAAAGCAATCTTGCATAGCTGCTTGTTTTGGTGGGACTATACAAGCTGAAGTGAAATCAGACAAAACCACATGTAACAGCAGAAAAACAGAAGAGGCTTAATTCTACGTGTTTCTGAACTTGGCATAGGAATAAGGAAATTAGAACACGATGAATATTAATTTTTAGATTGCCTGTGCATCAAGAGGTAAAACATCTCAGAAAAGCTACCTCTGCTGTGCATATCAACCTCTTATTCTTTGATGTTTTGTTATACAAACAGTAGTCAGATAAATATACATATAGAGCTCAAAAACCTACAGTACTTCACAATGTCACATCAAGTGAGGGATTCTTTTGATTTTTTTTCCAGACCTGTTCATGTGCACAATTTCTTTATGCCTCATTTGCTGTAAAAATATTGGTCGATGAACAATGAATAAGTAGACATATTTCATTGTATAACTGAGAGGGAACTGTCTTTTTAGGTTTGTCTTCATTTTGCAAGCCCACGTATCTTAACCTTCATAGTGCCTGTTTTCATTAAAAAAGTCAATTTATTTACTGAATTGTATTTGCATAGTTATTTATTTATACTTTAATCTTTATAAAGCTAGACATTTACTAGAGTAAATTTGTGAATCAAGTTTCACAGAGACTTCAAACATGCACGAGTCTGATGTGCTCTGTTTCAAGAGATGTCTAACTTTGGACCACATCAGTAGGACTGCTCTCACAGCTACCCAAAATACCTCCTGAATTGGGGGTGTAAATATGTGAGGTAGTGGTGGAGATTGGTTTAGTTTTTGGTAGTCCTTGATTTCTGTCACCTCTGCCTCCACAAGAGACTCAATAGAAAATATGAAATGTATATTAACAAATACAACAGATTTGTGGAAAACCCACAGACAAAATATGCACAAAGTATAATGCAGAACAGATATTTTAAAATATTTTTAGAAAGAAATACTATCTTAAAACAAGTCCATATCCAGCTACTTTATTCTTGTTAGAGTTATTCTATTAAAAAAAAACCTTAAGAGAATTATCAATACTATCTGCCACTACAAACTGACAAAATTAATCCAAATGGGAATGAGCTCTATACACAGCAAAAATAGTTCTTGTGAAAATGTAACAAAAATGAGCTGGCTCTTTGACCAGACATTGCTGGTGAATGTCACTAAAGTACTACTTGGAGCAATATCTTGTTTTCTTTGCAGGACTTGTCACAGGTATTGTAAAAGATATTGTAAAACCTGCCCCATATTTTATATTTAATAAGTAACAAGGAAATTTAGAGTTTCTTGAAGCACTTCTCATGTCCATCTCTATTTTCTTTCTGTCAAAAAGAGTAGAATATTTTATCTGGCAAATGTGTAACGACCCACTGGTTGAACTTCATGTGAGTAAGGTAGGGTTAGATGCTATGGAAGTGAATGAGAACTATGACTTTGCTTTCTGTTCATCACAAAAAAAAAAAAAAAGGGGCCCTTTGTTATTTATATTGGCAGCCTGGCTGTGTTGTTATGTTTTGAGGTAGTGTAAAACTAGGAGGGAGCAAAGGAAAGCTGAACATCTTTGCAAAAGTTCCTAGCCTTAAAACACAAGTTCCTGTTCTTAGCTCTGCAGTGCAAGCTTGTCTATCAAGGACAAACTCCATTAGTATTGTGTAGTCTTCATCATCTCTAACTCAAAGTAGCCTACCTGATGAGAAACAAAAAAATGTTGCGGTAAGACAGTCTTGCAGAACAGTCACACTGCAACAATCTGCGCTGGCCACCGACCAGTTTCCTGGTGGCATTTAAGGTTGTTGACTTAAAGCCATGCTGGCAATTTACCAGTGGGGAGTTGAGTGGGAGGTACCTTTCTGGCCCTGTTGACAAGAGTCAGGGTGGAACATAACATGTGAAAGAGTAACTTGGTGCTGCCCACGTTGCCTCTCACCAACACGGCGACTGCACCCACCCTAAGAGCCCTAAATGGCATTCTGCTTGTGAAGAGGTTGTCTTCCTCCTGCTTAAATGGGACAGTGGTAATCAGTGAGGATGCTTAACTTGAAAGAGATCAGGAACTTGGACTCAAAAATTCTTATTTTCTAGAGGAGATGCCCAGAGCCAATAAAAACCACCAAAAAAAAATAAAAATCAAAGATACATTTTTTCAGAGGTTTTAGAACCTTCATATTGTGAAGGTGTTTTAAAATTCCAACCAAGATCAAAATGCACAAGATTTGGCCCACCAAAATTTAAAATAAAAAGGTTGCACTGTTAGGTAGTTAAGATGATTCATTAAGCTTTAACTTTTAGGTTTTTATATGCTTCTACAGTACCTAAGAAAATATTTGAAGGCATTCAAAAGAAAAATGTTTGGAAAGAGGAAAGTGAAAAGTCTGTATTCCCGAAGACATCAAAACAAGATGTTTTGACAATGCCAGGAAATCTTTATCAAAATTTTTGTCCAAATTCTCTTATAAGGAGGTGATTTCATATAGTATTTTGATTTTCACTAATTAAATTTGCTTTAGTAGCACAACATAAACAATGCATAGAAGGATGAAACAATGCATGCCTAGCAAGTGAAA
Source organism: Camarhynchus parvulus (assembly GCF_901933205.1). Lineage (NCBI taxonomy): Eukaryota > Metazoa > Chordata > Aves > Passeriformes > Thraupidae > Camarhynchus > Camarhynchus parvulus. The sequence goes on along the minus strand of NC_044573.1, from coordinate 25,712,523 downwards.
TGCTGGCTTATTTTCATCTATTCTATCAGTAGAAGTACAGCTCATCTCCAGGTAAGACTGCTATGAAAAAACAGTCAGTGGAAGAAAGCATGCCATAGAAAGTAGGAGAAGGGAACTGGAAAAAGTAAAGCCTTATGATGAAACAGATGGAATGAAAACATTTGGCAAATATCAGCGAAGGGCTATTTTTTGATATAGCTGTTAGGTTTCTCTAGTGTGAGAAGTCAAATCGTTTGGCTAATAGTTACACGTGCACATTGGAATTAACATATAAGCATCAAAAAACATTGCACCAAGATGTTTAACCAAAGAAGGAATCTTGCTAAAGCACTGTCAAACTATGAAAGGTCCAACAGTCTTGCTCTCTCCTTCCAAAGATTTACACTTCAGCTTTCCCTACTTGCAGTTTCCTCCACATAGCAGGAGCTGAGGATTCTCCCAGAGGCTGGGACCAGAGGTTTTCCACCAGTAGACCTGATAATTACAAGCTGTTGTGTATATGAAAAAACCACTACAGAAGGACAGATAATGGGAAAAGCAAAATGAATCTGACCTGGAAACACCACATTATTCCTTGGAAGTCCTTTTTTCCCCTGGTATCAAACATTGGGAGTGAGAGTTGTGTTGACTTTGACACCAAGAAGTGCTTTGAATTCCTCAGCACAGAAGTAAATTAAAATTGTAAAAGCCAGTTATAATAAAGAGAAAACTACAACACTGTGTCACTGTGCTTAGCATCTCTGTGCTTTGACTATTGCAGCAAAATTAAAAGATGTTAAAGACCTTTATATTTCTATGACAGCAGTGTCATGTTTAAAACATAAAACAATAAACTGATTTTTCATAATGCCAAACTACCTTCCCCACTCTTCTCATTCCCACCTCTGAAATTCTCCTTGAGTTCATCTTTACCTTGACCTTGCTTCTGCTGAAATCCTTGTTCACATTTTAATCACTTTGCATCCTGAATACTGCAATTCCTTCTATGGTCTGCCTAAATCTCAACTCTGTCTAAATGTCAAGAGGTCCAGAATGGTGTAGTCAGATTAATTTCTTGCTCCATGCATGGATAAACAATATGATAGAAGGGGTTTTTACATGTAGTTAAACTGAGAAGCTATAATAGAAAATGAGGTGATTGTATAGAAAAAACAGGAATGGCAGAGAAAAGATATACTGCAGCTAGAAACTAGCTAACATTCTCAGGCATTACTACTATTACTATTACCACTAGAATATAAGTAGCACCAAGATCAAGAAAGTTGGAAATCCCAGGAAAGCTGGAAATCCTCTATCATTGCAGACAACAAACGTCCACTCTGGGTCTTTGGGAGTGCCTCTGCCTCCCAAAACAGTGGCACATATTTGATATCAAAATAGGCTCTAAGATCTTCACAAGCACAATGCATCTGTTGTGTAGGAAAAAACTTTTTCTCTCTGCAGCCAAGGGGACAGACAACTCTCCAGGCTTGCTTGGCCAGCCAGAGGCTACCACATCACATTTTGTTAACTATCAAGAACCAGTGTAAAGAAATTATTTAGCGGAGGAAGCTAGAGCACAGGTACCCTATGCCATATTGTGCTGTTCTGCAGTGACATGGGATCCTAAAAATCACCCTTTTTCAGAAGGAATTGTTACAGAAGCTGTCCTGCTTTTCTGGGAATTTTGTGAGTTGTCTTGCACTAAAGAAAAAAGGGAGTATAAAGATGATAAGAAAGTCCAGATGTCTGTAGCCCTGCTTGAAATTGATGAAACACTGTGGCTACTTGACTTCTCTGGAATCAGTGAAAATGACTTGAATTTTGCCTGGAATATCTTCAGTAGAGAAGGTTTGCCTGCCATATTAATCACTATACATCCAACAGCTAAACTACCATGAGGCAAACCTGATTCCAGCCCTCTTTTCTGGCTCTTACCATGCCTCTGACATTCTAGCAACATTAATCAGACACATAACCCGATGACATTTTAAAAAAGCCCCAAAATAATAATTTAACTAATTAATGCAAAAGATGCCTCACCCATTGTTTCTATATACTCCAGAATCATATTCAATTTTGTAAGAAAGCATTTTCCTCACCTGAATTGCATATAAAAACCCTAAAAGGAACAAATAAATCCCTCTCTGAAACAGTAACACATCTCAAGAATGCTTGCAAACCAATTAATCAAAACAGTAAAGTTTGGATGATTCAAATATTTAATTTCAGTAGTTTTGAGATTTTTTTTTCCATATTAATGGCTCAAATCAGTGAAGAAAACTTTATTCTGAATCAAGAAACAGAAAATTTCCAAGGAACAGTTCTAGGAAGTAGTTTCAGGTTCAAAAATTACTCAAACCAACCTCTTGCAGAAAGAAGCACACCTGCTTCCACCTCTTTTTTTTCAGCTGGCTTAAAAAAAAATTCCCAGCCGACTGCAGCTATTTCTACAAAACCAGTTAGCAAATCTGTTTCTGCCCACCTGTGGCTGCTCCTTCAGACCAAATGCACAGGCCTGGAATGGGGCGGTGACCTTGCTGCTGGAGATGAGGCTGAGTGCCCTAGAGCTGGTTTCAGCCTGGTTACATGCCCGTGTAAGCCAATTTCCAATTATTTCAGGTGCAAGTTTTAGCACGTGCAGTAGCCCTCCCACTTGGTTTCCTCTCCTCATTACCATATGAAGACTTGCATTAGGTGCCCACAGGCATTTTGCAAATTCAAGGATTTTCAATTACCCATCCTCTGACAGGCACCGTGTCATCTTTGTACAGCAGCTTTACATCCGTGAATGGGGGCTTGTGCGTCATTGTTGCCAGCAATGAATAACCACAGTCACTTCCCTCTCCTGCAGAACCCTGAGCAGCAGCAACCCATGCCCTCTTGAGTAAGCTCTTTTTCTTTCCACAAATATTGCTGGATCTATCTGTGGTGCCAGCTGTGGATGGGAATTTTTTCAGCAGTGCTTCTGCATCGCTTACAGTGCATTTCATCGGTGCTGTTCCTGTGTGTGCAAATGGAAAACATAACTATGGAGCCAGCAATATCTGAGGGATTAATATGATTTCTCATTAATGAGAACTCTGTGACCTTTGGTATGGGATATATTTAGCCTGTTTGTTCTCTTTTTTAGGAGAAGTATATTCTGCAACATGCTGTGATTTCTGGCCTATTGATTAATGGGTCTTTCCACCACAAGAAATCTTAATCTTTCTTAATTGCCTTAATGGCCTCATGGCCTCACTTTTATACTCTCTGCCCACTATGTTGTTGTTGCAAATGCTTTTGTATCTTAACTTCATGACCATACTAAGGACTTAAAGGAAACTGACTGTGAAGTCTATTGTTGCTCTTGTTCTTTCCATTATTTAAACTCCTGTTTCAGACTCCTAATATCTGTAGGTAATTTTTGGATGTAAATCTGCATATATTATAAAACAATTGTGCAGAATCCATCAATAAAGGAGTTGATTTTTAAATAATTTCATAGTATATTTCTTCTTTTAGTTCCAGAGATCTCTAGTGCAGACCAACAGATATATATATTGTTATTCAAATCTGAAATATTAAAATTCATAGCTAGTGTTCAAATGCAGTGAGAATCCCAATTCTACAATTCATAAAAGACTTGAGTAAGTCTGCCCTTAGGATTGGTTTGCTATGATACATAGAATGAAAGATGAAGAGTCCACAAATAAATATCTGGTTTGTGTCTCTGCTCTCTCCTGGGGGTTTATTTAGAAACAAAAGTGATAAGACAAGGAGCTATCAGATTTTTTTACGGTGCACGTCATTTAAATTGCACCATGTCTGGGTCAGTAATATTTGTTGGTCACTGTGTTTTATTTGTGCTGTGAAATAGAAAGGCAGAAGGCAGACCAAGTAAATGACAGCAGACAGTTTACTGACTTAATTTTCCACCTACTCTTTCTCTCCATGAAGAGGTGGAATGCCAGCAGAAATACATGGACTGCCTGTATCATCATTAGCCCATGGGCTAAATACAGAATCATCACACGAGGTTGACTCACACAGTACTGGCACTTGCAGGAGATGTACCCACACAAAAGAATAATTATAACAGGGGTGTTGTTGACATTCATGAGTGACCCTAGGCTCAAAGATTTTAGTCCACAAAGTCTTCTCAGGGTACAATATTTTTTCAAATGCTTGCAGGCAAGAAGGAAAAAGTTTAAGATTTCACCTAAGTGGTCACAGTAGCTTAATCCAAAGTTCTTTATTTGCCTGACACGAAGTTATTCCCAGCAACTCTTAAGTCTAGATCTAGTCTAGAGCCAGCTGTGCAAAAGCAAAGGCAAAACTGTGAAGGCAGCAACTTCTATGGAAATAATTTCACTCCTCTCAGAAGGGAGAAGGTAATGCACAGTAATTGCAATACCCACAAACAGCAAATCTTTAAAACTGTCAGTAGTCCAGAAATGTGTCACTTAGACCACTGTAATTATGGGAGAAAAGGTGACATTTAGGGCTGGAAAAAGAAACATGCTTGTAGTAGAGTCTTTTTATAGGAAAATGTCACCTGTTTAAAAGCTGTTCAGAATTTTGGCAAGTTAGAAATAATCATGGCTGACATTACTTGGCAAAGAGCAGATGGAAAGATCAAAACTGGATAATAGATAAAAGCAATCTGGCCCATGGTTCCATCTTTCAATTTATAATGGCAGCAGCAATGTCAAACACTCCAAAACCTGACAACTGACGTGGTATGAGCAGGTCTGAAAGCAGGGGGAAAATGCCCAGGGGCAAAAAAACCCCAACAAACCACACTGGCAATTTGAAGGAGAGAAAAATACATTTCCCCCAATTAGAAAGATGTGCATATGCATAAATATTATTTATTTGCTCAGTTTTGGTCGGATATTAAATGTTAGCAGCTAAGATTTAGTAAGGCTTATGGTTGATTACCTCTGGAACGTTAGTCTTCATCCTTTCCTTTAGAAGGATCTATCACATTAATGAAAGCAAGCTTCCATCCTCTGAAAAGCAGGTAATTCCAGACCTTATGAAGCCTTTCTAACACAGAGGCCAAATTTAGGTTGGACAAAATTTCTGATTTTAGATTTCTATCCAAATAGCAAGTTTTTAATAGAATTTTCTGTACACAGTTTCCTAGAATGCCTTTTCTTGTTGATTTTGGTGGGCAAGGTCAAAGGAAATATTCTTTAAAAGGTTCTGATCCACACAATTGGAATATTAATTTCAGCTTTCATTGCCACCAGGGTTAGGCTCTGCAGGTTTAGCACTGACACTGAAACAAGAGTTTTGGAGCTTCAGTAAAAGGCAGTTCTCCCAGTGATGAAGACAAAAGGCCAGAAGGAAGTCAAAGCAATGAGGTATTTTAATGATATCTCACCTATGCTCCAAGCACTTTTGCACTCAGTTCTGATACTTTTAGATATTCATCAATTTCACTTGACTTTTTTTGACATAATACCAAATTTGGACTTGTTATACAGAACCTCAATTGACTCAGAGAGTCTGATTATTCAATTTGTGTGTATTTTAATTCTAGTTTACCAATAATGCAAAATTAATCTTAACATCCCGCTACAGATGCCACATCAGCTTTTACAGGGGGAAAGGTTTTTTCCTATCTTTTAAATTCAAGTATTTCTAAAATGTTTGAAAAATCTTTCTATAGTAGAGTCCACCCTGGGAATACTGAAAATTTGAGGTTTGATATTTTTGCCTTTTTTTTTCATGATCTACAGGAAACTTATTCTTTTGTTTAATGAAGAAAAACATGACAGTAACTTACCTACCCTACTAAAAGGTGATTGAGAAAGCAGCTAAATATATAAAGTAGCTGTTTATGGCTACAGTTACCTTTCTCTGTTGAATAGAATGGATCAGCCCTGTATAAAACATCCAGGGGAAAAAGCCCCTGTGAAAAGGGAGCCCCAGCTAGGTAGGAGTTAAGATGCAGGAAATCGGGACGTTTAGGAATGTGCAGTGCTCAGAGCTGAAATGGTTTTGTTTGTGTATGCGTGCTTATTTGTTTGGCTTGATTTGTAGTTAATGATACTTTCAGGAACAAAACAACAACACCAAAACAATTTGTGACTAGCTCTGCCCTTGGCATTTATTTTCCTTCCTGGGACTTGGGGAAGAGCTGGCGTTTTCTTTAACAACAGAGCTCAGCACCATCTGATGGAATCTCTCAGCTGAACAAGGTCTCTCTTGTGATGGTACTGTGGAAATCTATGGTGTGGGCAGAGCAGTGCAAGTTTTTGATCTGTAGTCATCCAGGTGATGGAAAGCTTGTCTGAAACTTCTCTTAAAGCCTCTTCCACAGGTGAACCACATTTGTAAGGAGGACCATAACTACAGTAGAAATTTGATACTGATAGTACTAAGTCCTGGCCTTATTGAAGTTAATTTATATTTTCCATAGATTTTACTGTGCCTCAGGTATTCCTTGAATCTCAGGGAACTAAGTTTTAGCTAGCAATAGCATCTCTTTGCTGATTTTTGTGACAGTTTTAAAGGACTTTTTTCAACAAGAAGTTATCCAACAACCACAGTTATGGTCACATCAAATACCTACCAGCATCTACTGAGCTACAAACCAGGAGGGTTTCTTGGGAATGAAATGGCTCCATGACAATAGAAGAAACACCTTTTAACACCACCAACACTTCAGGAGCATCACTAGACACTTTGCTGAATTCTTACTCCTCTCACAGGCCCAAACTGATGTATAAGGAAGAAAAAGAGAGAGACAGAGAGAGTGATGTTGCCATGAGAACCAAGGGGCTACAGAGACAACAGGAAGTCAACATTTTCTGGAACTAGAAAACATGAACATTATAATCACATTAATAATTGAATCTTTATGACACAAAAGACATGCCACTTACTTTCCAACCTCTATGGCATGTCACACTTCTATGTCCTTGCCCATACCCTGATTCCTCCAAGACCTATTTTAGTGTTCAATTTCACATTTTAAGTGTTCAATCTTCATGTGTCCACCACTGACATACATCTCAAGGAAGTGGAGGCAAGTGTTTGTACCAGGACTTAAGACTTTTGTCTTTAGGTACACTCCACTGTTGCATGTGAATCACTGTGTTTGGTGCACAGCAAGCACAATGATGGCAGCAGGACAAAACTGGAAAGCTGGGGGAAGTGAGAATTCATCACATTCTGTGAAAAGAAAACAGTAGAATTTAAAATGAGTTTGCTCACTCACTGTAGGATGCTATTCCACCTGGAAATAATAGAAGAGAGCCAGAATTACAGCTCCAGCAAGAGCGGTGCCTAAATAGTTCTGTGCTGTGTCCACAGATCTACCAAAGACATCTCTGTGCTCAAGAATGCTTCAAGTAAACTCAAACCAGTGGAAGTGAAGAGTGAAAGGGCTGTGTATTATAGCTACAGTATTGCATGTCCTCAGGGCTGGAAGTTAGGAGGCCTGAAGTTTTAGATTAAACTTGAATGTTGACACTCTGATGTAAAATTAACACAGAGGGTGTGGGGAAAAAAAGCCAGTAAGAAGCTCTGGAACAAAAAGTGACGTATTACCTTTAGCATTCAGTTTGCATTGGCGTTTTTCTGTTCAGCTGGCCATGTACCTTGCTTAGAGTAACCTTTTTTCACCCACGTTTTTTGCTCCACCCTCACTCGAATCTGTGTAAATGCCATCATCAAGAGATCAAGTTCATCAGGGTACATGGGTGCATACATGGTCTCCATTACAAGTCATCTGCTTGCTTTCTAGGTACTTGCTTTTTAGGTACTTGCTTTTTAGGTACTTAGACTCAGTTGAATTCTTAAAAACACTCAAAGTCAACCCCTAAGTCAATTTTCTTTTGTCTTATTCCAACCAACATCATGGATGTACTCCTTTCTTTGACTCCTTGTCTGCCCTTTAGACTTACTATCCCTGTCTGTAGTGCTCTAAAATGTCTGCATACTCGCCAACATTTCTCCATAGATTTTCTTCCCCTTATTTTGTCTGAATTCACTCTCTTGTCTAATGTCATACAGTTCTCTTGATTTGTTTCCTCTGCTCTGGACCATAAGTAGAAGCTGATGTTTTTTCTCCTACTTTTCAAACAGTGCCCCTGCCCTCTGTCTTCATTCAAGCAGCCTTTCAACCCCTTTTGGCCATCATTATTTGCAACATTTCAGTTCTTCATAAAAAGGCAAGAAAAAGGAGGAACAACATGATGCAAGAGTGTATCAGAAGTGCTGAGACTCTTTAGAAAATGCAATTATCATCATTTTATTCTTAGAAATAATCACTATACTAAAACCACTGATATTTCTCAGGGTCTATTTAAAATTATAATTTGATAATACAGATTTTGAGATCTCAGATCCCACTCGATGAATGACAGCATCCAAGTTCTGCATTGCCTTACTTAAAGAATTGGACCTGAAAACTACAGAAGATAAATGTCATGAAGTGTGGAAAAACAGGCAAAAGAATAGAGAACAGAGCTTCTCCAAGAGAGGACTCTAATCCCTGGCTCTCTGATGGCTCTTTGGCTAAGGTTAACTCTGCACTGAAGCCTGCAGTGCTGTGGAGCAGCATGCTGCCTTAGCTCCTGCAAGGAGGTCAAAGTCCCCTCCCAGTGGGCAAGATCCCTGTGCTCCTCAGCTCAGTCCTGGGCTGTATCTGAGCTGTTTGAAGTTTGTAGCCCTGCAGAGTAGACACACACCATGGAGGCACAAATAGTTTTGATCTGATGGAGCGAATAGTTGTTGGGTGCAATGATAGGAAATGCAATCAGCAACTTCTCCCGTTTTTGACAATTTGTACCTCGTGTAGAAGGAAAACATTAGAGTAATTTTGAAGCCAAATAAGTAGGCCAGAAAGGGCTGCTCTGCACTTTTGTGATCAAGTTGGCATGTAACCTCCAAGCTCACTTAAATCTCTCATCTTTTGTAAAAGAATTGTCAGTAGCCTACTCAGATGCCTACCTGTGCTTTTCCTGGAGTCCCTAGGGGATTTCACAAGAGGACTTTCCAGATGGCCAAAGTGTCCCTCTGCACAAGTTGATTGCATTTCTCAGTTGATACTCACAAGGTTTTATGCCCAAGAATTTCTGCTAATGTACAAAGAAAGTTGTAACATTATTTTTGAAAGAAATAGCTTGCACTGGAGTCTAACTATGTTTGCTGATTTTTCTACCAGCAGCCAGTATGGAGCTTGAGGAAAGCTATTTCCCTTGCCAAAAAGAGCATGGATGCTTTGTGACATCCTTTCTAGCCCATACAACATTCTTTAGAAATGCTGGCCTAAACCTTTAAAAAAATTCATAACAATGAAAAATGCTCTGAGTATTTTACTTCCAGCAGGACAGAATAACCTGTTATGTGAAAACCATGTACTGAATCTGTCCACCTACTCTCCCTCCAAAACATTTTCTAATCATGCTGTTAAAGGGAATGAACATATTTTAAAACATTAAAATTTGATTTTGCAAAGACAAATTTCAATATTAAAACACATATAATGACTCTTAGATTAAGCTTTTCTGATACACTTAATACCCAAGCTAAATAACTAATCCACAGAGAACAGGAGGTGGACTCAGCAGCTGAGTAAGATTACAATTTCAGGACATACTGTAGAGGACACAGGGAAATGCAATCTCATCATTTTCCTAACAACATTCACAAAATATTTGTTAGTCAAAACCACCTGGCATGTAAATAAAAAAAAAAAAAAAAAAAACATCCTGCATTCACACTGAAATTGTCTCATAGGTCTGAGACCTGCCTGGTACCCAACTGCAGCTGTGTAGTTTTGTCCTTCAGAGAAGAGGCAGAAACCACTCTGTGAGCTGTATTTCACTCAATGGTTTGTTTAGCAAAGCACAGGTATGCTCAACTTGGATATATAGCTCAGAGGGAAAAATTACTCTCCAAGAAAAGCTGATCAATCACAAAATGAGTGGAACACAGTAATCATTAATCACAGATGAAAAATCAGTGCATGATTACTAAAACAAAAGATTTGCCAAGGGTTCCTAAAAAAATTCCACTGTTTTTATAGCAGCAAGGTGTCAAAGCAGAAGAAATAGAAACAGCATTATAGAAAGTCCTTTCTCAAAGTAAAGTAATTTTTTACTTATTACTGGATTTGTTATACTTTTATGCAAACCAGGAAATGTTGTAATGAACAATCCACAATATATTTCAAGTAATAAGAATTTGCCAAAGTATTCAAATCAGTGTACATGCATGCATCTGCGCAGACATTGCACTAACGTACACACACTCTGTTATGTTCACTGATGTCCACATCAATGTGTTATGGTTGTTCTTTAATGCCTATGACACTGTGTGCATATGCCCATGGCAGGGAGTGGAACATTCCCACATGCAACATGTGAACTGTTGCAAAGTCCTCTTGAAAACAAGAAAAAAAACTCTCTACCTGAGGGACACTATTTTTCACATATAGTATAGTGCATGCAAACACATATGGAAAAACATAGCTAAAATACCAATTTTCCTCACTTCCTTTCAGCTAACTCAACAAAACATAATTTTTTATTAGGCTGTGATGTATTTAATAAATATTGTAAGTTCTTATATTTCCTCAGGTATGTCTACATGCAAGGAAAATAAAGCTAATTTAATTTAATGATTCATAGGCAGATAATCTCAGGAACTGTTCAGTTATATTTTGCATGTATTTTTCAACAGCCTGAAAAAAATTAAAATGAAAAAGGATGAAGGTTTATATTTGAAAGTGTTTTGTTTTAAATGATTTTTTTTCATAAATTACTTTTTTCCTAGCTGAAAATGGTTTATTTTAAGAGTAACCAGATCTTTACAGAAAAACATATAGAAATTTAAAAAAAAAGAAGAATCAAAATCATTTTACCTCAGCAAAAAGAACCTTACAATGATTGCTCTCACTAGGACCAAAATATAAAGTGAGATTTAAGAACACTTCAGAAGTTGCCTGCAATTCTCTTTGTAATTATCAAGTGGTTCAAATGATGAAATGTTGTGTTAGCTGTAATAGGCTATATATTCCAGATACATGACACGTTTTTCTTTCCATCCAGCAAAGAAAATTCATTATCTATGCCACAGGAGTAAAGCTAAATCCTTCATTTTAAAGAAGGCGTATGAAGGTTACTTGAACACCTTTGCTTTCTAAAACCACCAATTTATCATTTATATTCTCCAGGAGGAGAGAATTTGTCTACAAGCAAATGTCTCTGTAAAAGAGCAAGGTTGCTAATATTTAGCATATCTATATCTCAGCACATATTTAACCTGAACTACCAGCTGCTTCCTCAGGCACCTGTAGGGGAAAACAGATTAAAGCAGGCAGGAAATAATGGAACAGATTTTTTAAAGTGAGAGGATTGGGCCTAATGTGTTGCTAGCTTGAAGGAGAAGGATCTTGGTCTTTTTCAGGTGCCTCTTAATACAAACATCTCTTTGGCTTTGCAGAAAAGATACTGTCTTTGAGGAATTTCTGTCATATGTAATTTCCATATATTTTTCCCCAAACGGGATAGGAGCTCTTGCATTGCCAAAGTAGAGTGGGACAGAAAATTTAATTCTGCACACAGACCTATCCTGGGAAGCACAGCAACAGGTTGAGGTATTTTTTGATGTCCACTTGTTGACACTGACCTGCACAATATCTGTGGCAGAATATATATCAGAGAGATGACGTGTCCCCTAACCTCAGTGTGCTATCACAAACCACTTGGCACCGTGCAACACACAGAGGGAGGATGGCAGCCTCATTCCAGGGGAAACAACAGCGAATTAGACTGCTCTGTCTCACAGAGGAGGCCCTGAAAGGCACGGGTTTTAAGTACCAGGTATGGACATGAATCTGCTCCTCAGCTGGCTCTGGAGCCCAGGCTTGGATGTGCTCGCACAGACCGGGTAGGACGTTGGGCTGGGTGATTGCTGGGCGAGAGGAAGGAAACCAGTGAACCACCAGGCTCCTTCATGCAAGTCCCTGCTTTATGCTTATTTTGATGAAATAACTGTATTGCAGGATTTTTAATAATTCAAAATTATCACCCTACTTTGTCACCAAAATAGGACCATAGATAATTAATCTGCTGATCCAAAACAGCACAATGCCAGCAGAATGTTTGTGTTAATTCACAAGGGCTTTTTTAAATGAATTTAGGAAGCTATCTATATACCTACACAAGGGTCTTATTTTATTATTAACTGCAGTAATTTCATACTGGAACCCTAATATTACAGTGCAATTTAGTTGAAACTGTTGAACTTGTGAACTGTTAACAATACAAATAACACAATAATGGCAAAGAATCCAAACACTTAGCAGCAGCAAACTAATAATCAGTAACACTTTCATGCCAAATAAGCTACCAGGGAATTAATAATTTTGCCTCCCTCACCGCAGCACCACTGGTGTTTCAAGACATTTCTCCTCTGAGGAAAGAAGCTGACGTGCCCCAGCCCTAAACCAGGGTGGGTGTCTCCTCTGGGCAAAGGTTTGTCTACTGGTGCCCCCAAATGTTTTCCACCCTCCTCCCCCTCTTGATGGGGCCCTGGTGAACACAGGCTGTGTGTCACCAGCCCTGTCCCAAGCTATGCAAACAAGATACATTTCCAGCACCTTACCCTTGTGAGGTGATTTGCCTCATGAAGGTGAGGAGCCAGGAGGTAAATGAATAGGTCTGTTGAGCCAGGCCTTGCCTGTACACACCTGTATCAACAAGGATGCAAGCACAATTACCTTACCTTAACGAACTTAATCTTTAATTTCACAGCTTGGCCCTTGTGCTCAGCCTCTTAACAAAGGAGCTGAACTGTTTTAGTCCATATGACCACCCTTCCTCCAACAGCTGTGGAAACTTAAAGCCACGACAAGGATTTTTGCCCCTTGTGAAACTGTCAAAAGCAATAAATATTTTTCTTTTTTTCCATCATTAGACCCTGTTAAGAAAGCCTGGCCATTGTCCACTGTAATTCCCAGCGCTCACGGGGCAGGAGCTTTATTGTCCCAAATGAATCCTGAAGTGTGAACAATGCGGGGGAAAGCGGCCACCCTTTTCGGCAGGGTGTAGCCGCGAGGAATGCGGCGCTTCCCCACGGACGGCTCCGCCAAAAGAGCACTTGTGTTTTTTAACACTGGCCTTTCAGGAGGATGCTCGAGTTAAGGCATTGTGGCCCACTGTAAATAGATGCACTCGCCAGAATGGGGCTTCGTCATCCCTAATTAGGGAAGTAACTCCAGAGAGACAGCATGTCACTTGCAAGACTGGGCTCATTGTTGGGTTTGTGCGCGTCCCCACAATGTGAGGTAATTGGAGTTGTACCTTTTAGAAAGCTGCTAATTTCACATAGGAAGTGCTAACAAGACCTTTGTGTGCCATGTTTTCCTTCGTCCTTTCTAAGGAAGTTACAGAGCTCGAGTACTGGGAATGGCTGGGCCAAGGCCTGCCGGAGGAGGCTGCGGTAATGAACCACTTCAGCCCCCCGCCAGAAAAAGGAGGCCTAATTTTCGGGCCTGAGAAGACGAGGACGGACAAAAGGTTCTGTTTAAGCTTATTATACAAGACATTCTCAGTGCCTACACAGCTTTCCTCGAAATGACCCTCTCAAAATAAGTGCATCAAGTTTGAGCAAATAGAAACATGCAACTTTCGAGGCTGGGGGTTATAGTTTTCTTTACAAAGCCATTTATATAATGTAAGCTGCAATTAGCGCGGAACGGAGCAACAAGATCTAGCGAGGAAAGTTCCCCTGACAAAGGACAGAAATTAGGGGAATAAGTAACAGTTAAATATTGGCTTTGGATAACTGGCTGAAAAGGCCTTTCAAATCAGATGTGGATGTAGAAAAATAATTTTACTCCAAATTTCTTTCGCCGCAAAATTTGGCTTTTAAATCGCCAACTGATTGCTTCCCCTAATTTCAAATTATCTAGATAGAATGAATCTGGCCTTAAAAAAAAAAAAAAGAAAAAACTGAAAAGCCTCTCAGCTTTTAAGCCTGACAATATCAGCAAAATGTCCATAGGAATTACATATAAAAATTCAAACAGTAATGAAACAAATTACTACTTACAGTATGAAAAATCTGCAAAAGGTTTTTATAGACTTGAAATGCAGAAGTTATATAAACTACTCAGTGAAAAGAATTAGCAAATGACCTTTGCAGATCAGGGGCAAAAATGAACAGTCTTCAGGGGAAAAAAAAATCACTGTTAACAATGGCTTTTAATGCCATTTTGCTTCCCTCATTTATCTAATAATCATGGCAAGGTTAGGGTAAACAATGAACAGTATGTTTTCACATATTCCACCTTTAGTGTCCTCCATATGAATTTCTAAAACACTTAAGAGAATAGATACATAAACCTGTGACCTTCAAATGAGCTTTTTGCTACTTCCAACATTTTGAATAAAAAAGGTCAGAAAATTGAACCGCTTTTGCGCAGTAATGAATTCCATTCTGTTGGGTAAACAAAGCTAAATTTTAAAACATGGACCTGACATCTCTATAGCTCAAGAAGCTATTCTCTTCTTTGGGCGGGGGGAAGGGTGAGGAACGCAAGCACTCCACCAGCAACCCCCTAAATCACTGCAGCACCCGCCAAGGAAAGAAGGAGGAGGAGACAAAAATATTTGGTTTTATTCAGCGAACAGCCATGATTTCCAAGGCCAGTGCAACACAAATGTTGGATTTTTGAGACTTTTTTTCCTCCAACTCTCCCCCCTCAGTGAATAATTGATCCAGTCCACACAAAAAAGAAGCCAGCGCTACCCTCATCAAGCCAGCTCTTACTGATGAGGGCCTCCAAAAGTTACTTCAATTTCCGCCGTGCTTTTGTCCGTGAGTTGTCCTGGCTGAAAGACCCAGTTAGGTATTGTTGCAAAAAAAGTCTGCGCAAACGTTTATTCCCCCCCTCTAATTCATACTCCGCATTGTGGAGTTTTGCTATTCAGGGACTGATTGGACAACAGCCCAAAGAATGGCCCCAGTGATTAGGCTCTCAGCATGGGTCTGGATTGTGGGTATAAACCCAGGGCTGGGGCTTGAATTCATGGCCGCTTTCTGTTTCCTCCTAGCACCTCCCACACCCAATATTTTCTGCATCCTTTGCTGCAGGTAATGCATTCCTTCATAACAGGAAATGGAATCTGTATAATTAGCCAGCACAGTAGTGTGTGAGCCCTTGAAAGTCCCGGGGTTGTGCCCCAGGAAGCAATCACGCTTCAGTATTGATAGGAACTCGCGGGATTTTGGTCAGGGTAGGATAATACCAAACCCCGAGTATTGTCATGACAAGGTATTCATCCTACTCGACAAAGGAAACTTTTCTGCTGTGCCCCCAGGGGCACGCAGGGGCGATGCTGGACACAAATTTGTTTGTTTAGAAGTGGAGGTAGGGTTTGCCAGCCCGAAGGCCGGGCCTGAGCCCGTCCCTGCCTGCTGCTGCAGCGCACCATCCCGCTTCCCACTTTGCTTTACGTCTGGAAGTATGGCAGCTGCGGGAGGCAAGGCAAGAAGTGTACAGATGTCAGTCTGCCTCTTACATGTCAGTAACTGGAATTAATTTACATTTATTTGCCAATTGTTTTATATCATTTTATGACAATGTGCTGCATAATATAATTTAAATCTTTAATGTACAACTAATTCTCTACCATTAATTTGTCAACATGATTACTGGATATGCCACCAGTAAATGCTGGATGACTTGAAATATGTAGAAAGCATTCCTGTAGCTTTAAAAGAGGTTTGTATCTGAAATGACAAAGGTTTACAGAACTTTTTTTGGTCTGTCTGTAATTTTATGAAAACTACAATTTCAATGTGATTTCACAAACTGAATTATTCCAAATCTCAGTCTGAAATAAAATCAAATGTCTAATATATTAATTAGCCGAGGGAGAGAGTCCCAACAGTATTGTAAGAAGCAAAACGATAGTTTGCTTCCTGAGAAACACAGCCTTCGTCGTGACAAATCCTGGCTGATAGGATTTTAAACTGTCTCCCTGCCAATAGTATTTTATTTGGGCAGAGCAGTAATCTTTTTAGCTATGTTCTGGAATTGAAAAGCAGCTTGTAACAAGAGCAGGTTGCAAATTTTTTGACAGAAAATGGTGACTTGTTGAAAGTTGTCCTGGGTGTGTAGAGCAGGAGCTACAGTGGGGAGGGTTTCTCAGGGTAGAACTGCTGATTAAAAAATGGCGAGGTAAAGGGAGAGAAGGAGAGAAGGAAAGAGGGAGACAAGAAAAGAGGGAGAGGGTTTTTTTCTGCCTCCCAGCCCTCCCCCCAGCTGCCGGGAGGTAGGAGGTCAGGGCACTCTCCAGGGATGCGGGAGAGCCAGTTTCAATTAGCTCAGCAATGCGCTTGCGAGGGGGAATTCAGAGCACATCACCTCTCTGCTTTCAGGGGGGTCTGGCCCCCGTTTCTCCTGCAGCTCCCCTGCTGCTTCTCCCCCTCTACCAAAAACTGAACGTGTACGTGCTTCCCTCAAAAAACCAAAGCGGACCAGAACCCACATTGAAGCGGAGGCCTCGACCTTGCAGCTCCCGCACCGGGCAGTTCCGTGCGGGGCTCCTCCCGCAGCCCCGGGTCCGGGGGATGGGTGTGAGCAGCACCCGCAGAGCACAAGTGCGGCTCGAGCTCCGGGCTCTGCCTCGCTGGTGCCCTCGGTGCTCTGCGGGCAGCCCGTGGCAGGCAGGAGCGGCCCCTTTGTCGCGGTATGTTCACTTGGTGCCGCACAGAGCAGCCAGCCCTCGCCAAGGGACCCGGTAGCTCCACGCCAGCAACCCCATGGACACCATCCCCTGACTATTTATTTAATTCAGGTGGGCTCCCTGCAGCTCATCCTGGGCGGACAGAAACCTACACTCACACCAACATTGCTCCAGGACCAGGATACGTGTACAATGAGTACAGATGAATATGCTGGGGAAATGATTAATAAAATGGATTGAAACACAGCAATTAATTTCCGGGGAATAATTTGCTAAAGGAACATTTCATATCCTCACACTGCTCTTTTTAAAGCTCAGCTTCCTGCCTCTCATCTTCACTCTTCTCTACCTCTTGGGTATCTCACAGGAGCTGTATGAGTCACAAGAATACTGGAAAAATCTAGCAATTTCTTTCCTTTAAAAAAAAAAAGGAAGAAAAAAAGAGGGCTTGATTAAAAATTAAAATAGGAAAAAAAGAGAAGATATTCACTGAAAAAGAAGTGTTTAGACAAAGCCTGTCTGCTTCAATTTCCCAGCTACGTAAGCTCCCTTGCCCTGAGAGTGACAGTAGATTCCATAAATTAACTGAAAATCCCTCTTCTCAAGAGCCTAAGTTATCTCTTCTTTGCCTGCAGCTCTGATTTAGAATAGGCGCTCGTTTGTTTACTGTTTTAATTAATGCTCCTTTTCAGCGTGGAATAGGGGAAGGGAAATGAACTGACTTGATAAACAGGTGTAGCTGTTATGTGTTATATTTGGGATCATTCAGGACTTGCAATAGATTAATCAGGCTTGACTGGACGTGAACCTCCTAGCAGAAAAGGTAGATCAACTCTGCTGGATGCCCAGTAGGTGAGTATTATTTTAACTGCTAGCCTGTGATAGGGAAGGCTTAGAAGGACAGTCATCAGTGGAGAATATCTCTGGTTTTGCCCAGGAAAGGAGTCTGATTCTTTCCCCACTGCTTAACAGTTAAGGAGACCTTGACAATATAAGCCACTTTTCATCCCCCCTCTGCTTCCCCTTCTAACCTCACTGCCTCATATTCAAGGGGAAAGAAACAAATCATCCCATTATTTTAAAAACATTTAAGTGTCACATTGGGGAAAATGCTCTCCTAGGTTAACTATGAATGATTGAAGATTTTTTTTCTAAATGCAATATAAGTGTAATAACAGTTTAAGTGTCATGCTACACTGTGTATTGCCTTTGTACCCTGTGTAATGCCTAGCACACTCAGAGCAGAAAATGATCTTAAATCAGTCTTTTCTCAAAGAGAGTTTGAATTCTTAGCCTCAAAGGAGAATAATAGTTGAGCTTAGGTTTCTTCATTATGAGGCAGCAAAGAAATTGTGTGATTTAACTGCATCACAGCAGTAAAGCACTGTTCAGCTTAGGAATATCAAATTCCAGAAGAGACTGCATCTCTTGCTTTCCAAATAAAGTAACATCTAAAAATATATCCATTTACTCCGCAATTTTTCTTGGCTTATACAATTAATACATGTACAGAAAGCAACATCGCATTAAAAATAAGTGAAAAGGAAGCAGGGAGTATCCATTTATAATATTATCCACCTGACCTTGCCAGACTGAGGCAATGTGGGGATGTTGCACAACAAACCAGCCAAGTGCTTTATTTTAACTGCATTACATTAAACTACCCAGAGCTTATGGCTGTCAAATGGGACCATGCTCACTTGTGTCTCTCGCCAGCAGACTGGCTCAAAACCAGCTTTGGTGTCAGCTGTGAAGACAGATGCTCACCCACCTTCTTGGGAAAAGATACTTTGGACAAAAATGTCCTATGTCCTCACTGCAGAGCACAAATGTAGGGCTAGGTCTGGCCTTTCTCACACCGTCTCCACCAGGAGAATAGGTCCTGGAGTCAAAGACATTCAGAATATGACACAGGCAATCTTCTGTTATATCTGGACCTCTGATTTTACCCTACCATCATAATTTTAGCAGACTGCCCGAAGGGAAAGTTATTAGATATGGGATGGAAAGGAAGGATAGAAGTCCTGCTGGAATGTTCTTAGCATTTTACTGACCCCCAAATACTCCCAGACATGCAAGGAGCTTTGATATATTATAAAAATCTCAGATAAATGTCCTGTTCAAAGATAGCCTCTAATATCTTGCTACAACCATCAGCTTGGGCTCCATGATGGCAGCTGATAGCCCAGCAATACCTACCATGCCATAATAAAAAATTTAATTAAATTTAAATTTATCTTATCTTGTTCGTAGATGTCTAAATGCTCTCCTACCAAGATAAAAAACAGCTCAACAAGGTCTGCAAGGAAAACATTTTGGAGTTACTGCTGCGTTCTCCTCTTAGGAAATTTACAGTCTCACAAAGGGGGAATTTTTCAGCCTTCCAAACAGCATGGATGGAGGCCTGCAGTAACATTTATTCACATGCCAGGTTAAGGAAGGCTCTGCCAAAGCCAGATCAAGGAAATCACAACCCAGCCTATGAATCCTGAGAAATCCACCCTGAAAATTTGGTTGGAAGATGCCTTGTTTTCCTAGCAAGGTACTGTACCTGATCATCAACAGGTATGTTTGGAACCAATCAAATGCACTTGGCAAACCAGTATTAGACTTGTGGGAAATCTACAAAAAACCAGATCCCAAACCCAATAGCAACAAATGGTCAAATTTATGAAGAGAAGGCCAGTGCCAGCGGCTACACCTCACCCTGGACAGAAGTGTGTATGTACTGGAGCAGGAACACACTTCAGTGCATTTCTCTTGCTTCTGCCTCCCTCAAACACTCAGTGGGAAAACATCAGTGGGTAACTTATGTGTGATCTGAATTGCCACTGCTCTGGACTTCTCTCTTCTCCTGAGTATCCATTGACAAAACACAGACTCATCCCATACAGGAGCATCCATCCCATGATTCTAAGCCAAGTAAGGGCAACCATAATCCTGATCTTCAATTTTAGATCACAGCTAACTCATATAGGAAACAAATTACTTATTAATGAAACATAGGGACCTGAATGTTAAGAATCAGGAAGAGATACCACAAAAATCAACATTTATTCCAGGAATTTTTGTGGATCTTTCCAAAACAGTAAGAATTGTATTTTACCAGTCACCTAAATTTGCAGTATGAGAAACAGCGAATGCTTGAAGCATGTGACAGAAAACCAGGAACTCCTAAGCCAACATTCACCAACAACTGATATTTTGTGCTATCCCTTTTTTTTTTTTGCATGCAAAAGCAAAATTTTTCTCCCAAGTCTTTCTTTTATCTCATGAAATAGCATAGAGCTGTAGGCAAATGAGATTTAAATTACTTATTTTAAGAAGAATTGGTAGCCCCTTTCTGACTTTTGCCCAGGCCAGATCCATGAGGCATTGGCCTCATGAAAAACTCTTTGGTTCCCCTGCAAAAATCCTTCTGGACCTCCAGGGCCATGCAAAGTCCCCAGTGGCATGTGAGGGCAGGGAGAAGGTTTTCTCTTCCTGGGGAGATGTGCTTTGTTAAAATATGTGTTTCATTTCAGAATATGAGTGACATGTGAGGCTGTGGAGTGTCACAGCTTTTGCCAGTATTTGAATCGTTCCCACCTTTTCACCAGGAATTAACTCCACTATTACTGTTTATTGTGAACTTCAGTGACTGAGCTTTGGAAACTGCCCAAAATCTGCAGCGCAAACCAGCATCCAAAAGCCAGAAGAAAAGGAGGAAGGCAGAGGCGTGGAGGCAAGTGTCAAGCTAGTTTTGCAGAGCAAATAGAGTATTACCCTTTTGTTTAAGACTTTTTATCTGCTATGTGATACTTTGCTTGGAGGAGCGGCGCATACTAAGAGCTTTCCTGCGCACCCCACCGTCCTTGATTGCTTTACTGTTCTCAGTGCAGATTTATTAAATTTTGAATTAACATGTGTTAAGGAGGTTGATTTTGTTTGCTCTGCCACATAACTTACTTTCCTAAACACTTAGTAATAGCAGCAGTTAATCTATTGACCAATGGCTTAAGCAGCAGGTGGCTTTAAGACCAATGGGCCAGTCCTGACAAGGCCCACAGAAATTCCTAAGGCCTCTTTGTTACCTGGGCTGGAATAGAGAAACTACTTGTTTGGAAAATGTTTCTCCTCCCACAAAACATCTTCAGTATTAAGGGTCTTTTGTTAGCAGAAGGCTGAAGAGGGGGATTATGAAGGATAGTCTGTCACACAAATTGTTTCTTCTTAGACATATAATGCAACCTGCATTAAAAGTTTACAAACGAATCTAATGAAATTATCATTCAAACGAAGCATATCTCCGAACATCAAATTGACGCCCTGACCTGCCGTGCAATTTCCTCACTGGAAATCTCAAGATTCCTGCTGCTATTTTTTCTAAAAAGATTTTTTTCTAAAAAGCCCTCAGCACTGCTCTGTTTGAAACAGGAACCCAGATAATCTGCAAGGGCTCATTTTCTTAGGAAACCCAGGCAGTAAAACATTAACAATTAAATTAGTTCCCATGTCTTAAGGAATCTGGAGTTAACTGTGTGTCATCTGGGTCATTATAGCCTCTCCCTGCTGTGGCATGCAAATCCACATCAGGAAAGGTGTTAGTTTTTTTCAAATTTATTATTAAATTATTTAGTCAAAGCAGCAGCTGCAGAAACTGCAATTTGCAGTTCTGTAGCCTTTCAGACTATGTTGGCTTAGCTGAAGGCAGTATTCAGCTGTGACTTTCTTTAAGGAGAATTTTACAGTGCATGGTGGGGAGTCATCTCTCTCCAAAAAGTGCCCATGCATGCACAGAAAGGACAGTGGCAGTTCCACTATAGTAAAGAAATGGTGCTTGGGGTAACTTTCATTTTGTCTGCCAAGCTTTCTGTGTTGTCCTGATCCAAGTTAAGAAAAATATAACTCCATGTGGTCTGAATGTGCGCATATGTGTATGTGTACATGCACAGATGTAATAGACATACCTCTATTTGAATACACACACAGACACGCGCATATACATATATACTCTGACTCCTGAAATACAAATCCAATCCTCTATTCTCTGTATCATAAATACAGTTGCAAACAGCTGCCCTACAGCACATAAAAAGATAGGAATCAGAGAAGCCAAGTCACAAAACATTCTGTAGCCTGTTTTCAGTTTGCTGAGGTTTCTTCATCACTTGAATTGTGTGTCTATCTATATGTTATGTACGCATGTCCATATACATGTGTTATAGATATATGCACTTATATGCAACTTCTATTTAAGACCTTTATATTTTGGGGATCTTGATCTCATCGCCAGATGAGATCCAGTAGCACCACTAGGTGCTACTGTAATACAACTAATTAATATTATTTTTACTGCTAATAATAACAGCCGTGTTTACTTTTAGCATGTTCTCACTCTCGCCAACATATGTTTCTATATTCTTTAATTTTCTCATTCTTTACAGCACAAATGCTAAGAGGTATCCTAATTAACTGCTCAACATTGACTTTCATTTAGTTTTTCTCTCAAACTTATTTATTAGGCTTTGGTTATCAGTGGGAGAGTTTCTAGCACTGAGACTGCCAGGATTTACTCTAAGCCTCTTAGTCTGATGTTTCCATGGCCCTGGCTCTCTCTGTAGAGAAGCTAAGAAAACCATACATACAGATTTGGCCCCCTTTATTTCAAGTCATCTAGAGCAGATGTGAGTTCCCTTTTCTTCGGGGAAGGGGGGAGGAGGTGGGAGGTGGGGGATGGAAAGAAAGGCACATGATTATTACATAAGCTGGGGAAAATGCTGATTTTCGGCCAGAGCTTGTGGAGCACTACTGAAGAATTTTTTTTTACTTGTCTGAGACTGCATAACTGGATTCCAACATATTTTCAGGGCATTTCTCTGAAGCACTGAATTCCCATGAGTAACAACAGGAACACCTTTGTCTGATTTCCACACCAAAGGCTTCCCCAGAGACCTACAGCCAAAGCAAGCCAGCAAATGTAGGAAGGCATTCCCTCTGCAGCCATCCCCCAGATCCCCAGTGATCTTCCAACCTCTGATCTGTGTAGGACACCCACTTCAGTCCTGCACCTGCAAGAAAGGGGCTGTTCCCAGTCTCCCTCCCTGTTACCCCATCAAGTACTCAGTGCTCTCTTTTCTCTTTATTGCTTTGCTTCCTCCTCTTTTTCTCCCTTTCCTTCTCTCTTGCTGCCTGTCTTCTTTCCTCCTGTCTTTCCCTTTTCTCTCTCTGTTTTTAAAAAAATTTTCCAAGAGGTGAGGTCTCCTCTCGCTGACTCAACACCTAATTAGAGCAGTGAAAATTAGCTGCATTCACTCTGGCTTTAGTCCTGGCAAGAGTGTTAGAGAATTGGCCCACTTTTCAAGGTGCCAAATTGAAGGCTGAATCCAGGTGTGGTCAGAGGCAAGGGGATTATTTTCCTCCCATGGGGTGCAAACAAAGGCCTGTGCTAGGGATAGATGGGGTGGGGACAATGTTGCCCACAGGAGGGCTAAAGGCTGCTGACACTTGAGCCCTCAGCACACTCAGCACCAGGCTGGGTCACAGCTTCCACAGCCTGAGGAGCTGTGTCACAGGGATGGCAGCAAGGGAGGGCTCTGTGTTCCATGGCAAGGACAGAAGGAAGGGTGGAGAATCCTAAACGTATGGCAAGTCCCAAGGAGAAGTGGGTACTGATGAGTTTTGGAGACAAAACCACAGCATTTGTTGCAGGTTTTCCATACTCTCCAGCAGCATCCTGAGTCCTGTTGTGTTCCAAACTCTTTGTTTTCCAGCTATCTAAGTACCAGTGAACAGCAGGGGAGTACAACAAGTCATGCTTCATCTGATGGAATAAAGCTTGCTGGTTGACTGAAAAGTCAGAAGGTGCAGGTCAGTGTGGATAACCTCACTTCTATTATCCTATCAAAAGGAGAAGATGTAGCTTTCCTCACTACCCTTGAAGAGTACAAGCATTGACTGAGGAAGCAGCAAAGCTAGAATCTCAGAGGATGTCTGCATGTTGCCAATTTTACTTGAGAAAAAAGAATCTCTTGTTTGAGTAGATCTCTACCACATCCTGTAAATTGTAGTTGCCTGTGCACCACCATCCTATATCCCCAGAAAGCACCCTTTTATCTCCTCCTGTGATGCAGAGCACAGAGCACAAGGTCTTCGAGCAATGCAAGGAGCTGGGAAACAGGAGTGGATCAGACCACCCGAAAATCAAATATCACAACTATAACCAGGAAGAAAAATTAGGAAATATAACACCTGATACTATTCTGCTTTGATTTTTCATGAGCCCTGACAAGTGATATAATGTTTGACACCATGGCCTGGACTGGAGAGCTTCAGACCTTCCTAGATCCTTCAGGAAAGAAAAGCAAACCATCTGTTTTTAATGTTAGAAGTGCTGAAATTTCAAACACAATTTGTATTTTTGCTGTTTTGCTTTCCCTGATGCAATAAAACCAATCAGTGAAGCTTCAGAAGGGACAGGGCTGTGTGGAATGCCCTATTGCAATTATTCTGTGGAGAACAGGGGGCAAACATTATCTCCACTGCCATGTGTCTGTGTCTTTTACTGTTATTTCTTTAGGATGGGCTATATATGAAATAGTTACAAACAACCCTTTATTCTTCCCTCCAGACCCCTCAAATTTGGCTATGCTTTGCAGTTCATCTTTGTAATGAAGCCCTACCACCACTGTAGTTCTTTAAAAGGGTCATAGGGAATTACAGCAAAGTGGTATAGAAAGGTAAAGATGTCAAGTGAGTTATATGAGCAGAAAAAGAACTGCACAGTAGGTCAAGGTTTGGGCAACAGCAGGGAGATTTTTGTTAAGATAACACTACTCCCAGTGGTAGTGACGTTCTTTGTAATCCATAGCTGCCCAGAGAGAATTGCCTCTATTCTCATGGAGTCACAGGGCCTTGCAACAAGGTCCTACTGGGTCTCAGTGCAATAGACGCATCAATTGCTTGCAGAAATAAACTTTTATTATATCAGCAGCATCAATGGGCTCTGGTGTAATGCTTTGTATTGCTACACATTTTCAGGTTGGTTTTAAGACAATTATCAGAGCCCCTTCTCAAAACTAAATTGAGGTTTGTGCAGTTGTGTTTTCCTTTAAGAAGTGTAAAGGGGCAGAAGTTTCTGAATTATATCCCAGCTCAGCCAGCAGAGAAAAAGGGCTGGTCCAACACAGGAGAATCTATAGTCACTGGTTATGTCTCTGAGGCACAAAAACTCAAGAACACCTTGGGAGGATGTAGGTTCAAACACAAGCTAGAAGCAACCTTCAGGGAAGGCTAAGAGAGAAGGTTCAGGCTGGTGGTCCTGTTTAGCACAGGTCTATGGCACAAAGAACAGAGTCACAGCCTTCCACACATCCCATCTAAGAACGTAGCAAAAAAAACCCTGGCCATCAGTCTCAAAGCTACCCACTGGAGGGTTTGGCTTCACAACCAGCCTACCCTTAGGCTACTCCTCCCTGAGAGAGAAGGTTCATAGAGGCCAAGACTGGATGTTTGCACAAAAACCGAAGGACTTTCACTGGCCACAGTGTAGAGGGCCAGAGCCAGGACAGGAAGCACAAATACGTTGAGTGTATCCTTTGGCTTAGCACACTGAGGTTTAAATAGATGAAGGCATGTTCTGCCTGAGTTTGCAGTCAGCTTGCAGTTTAAAGTAGCATAGACATCCCTCAGAGAAGCACAAGTGTTTTGAACTATCACTGCAGGACTATTTGCCTTTGGAAGTCAGATTTTAAAAGAAATCTGGGAGTATACCAGTTCCTGTGCTTTAAGCATAGAAGATGCATTGCAGAGTACCATATTGCTACATCAATATTTTTAAAATGAATGTTTAAAGTGACATTTCTTTCCTCATTTGAAAGAGTTTTTTCAACACTTCATGAAAAGCTCAGATTTCTGAATATTCTGATACATCTCCACGTTCCCTACACTGAAAATATGTCCAGATTCAGCATTACATATTAAATTTATTCTAATTTCTATGCTATGAAAAGATAAGAAATCAGCAAAGGGAATACTAACAACAATATAGATCTTAAGAGATTTTTTAAATATCCTTTTTTTTTCCACAGTTCTGGTGCATATGGACTCACTCTAAGCCGTAATAACCATCCTATAGCTCATAAAATGTGCACTACATCACATTTTAGATAGAAGTCAGCAGGAACAAAGCTACTGAAATAGATAAATAAACAAATTGTTGTTAAGGCTACATACATCAGCCTCTAAACAGCAGTAGAAAAATGTGCTGTGCTTCTGCAACTCCAATATCTGATTGTACAATGATCTGAACTGTTCATGCAAGTGTTCATTTCAGCTTGACCCTGTTTGGCGCAGGTGGGAAGCACTGAGTGTCAGAGTAGCAGGTAGAATGGCTGGTGGCTCTGGGACAGGGCAATCCCATCCAGCAGCAGGAACAGCATGGCTGTGTGGTGATAAAATGCCCCCTGCTTACTGGTTACCTAGGGAAAACACATTCCTAGTCAACTCATCAGCATGAGGTCGATCACTCCGAAGGCAGAACCACAGGTCAAGTACAATCATATGCTGCCTTTACAACATTTTCTTGAGTCCAGGCAAGCCAACACACCACGAGGTGAGCCCTCCCAGCACTCAGCATTCCCTGCTGCTCCTTCGCCTTCTGTCTTTTCTGGTGAGCACACACGGACATCCCATGGATGCACTGCAACACAAATGGGAGCCCACACTTGGGCTCCTCAATATACACGGGTCTGTGGTCTGCAGGTTCCTGTGCCTGTGAGGGAACTGGAAAGTTTGGGAATGGAATTATTCTGTTCCTCTGGAGAAGTTTTTAAGGCGCTCAGTCTTACCTGCATCCCTGCTGTGGCTGTGCTGCTCTGCTGCCCTGTGTGCTGCTTCCCCACCGAGCTCTGTGCCTGGTAGGATTATCCACTGTCTTGTGATGAACGCATCTGCAACTGCTTCGCTCTCACTCCTAGTTTTTGGGCACAAGTAGGGCCTTCTTAATGCCATGACCTGACAGGAGGTGTCCTCCCCATGCTCCCTCCCCAGCAGCCCATGCTCAGCCCTTCTGGCCCTGGACACAAGCCTCCAACCCTTGCCACCTTGGCATGGAGGGCTAGGATGGGACGCTGCCCATGCTTTGCAGTCCTTATTTCTTTAAAGGGGTCTTAGAACAAAGAAAAGAGCTGGTCAAAAGTGACCTGAAAAGGGCTGAGGTTCAGCAATAGGCATCCTTTCCACCCATCATTGTTTGGCAGCAATTTCTACCCAGTGGCAATATTCCTCTGCTTTGCTCACAGCTGAAAATAACTCTGAAAGTGCTTTGAAAGGGCTGCCTTTTAACTGAGCTTAACACCTTTCTAAATGATTTTTGTCATGGTGACTACCTCCCTCTCAGATGAGAATTTCAGCTTTTCCCTCCCATTTCTTTCCTGCACAGCCTATAAACCACTGTAAAATATGGCTCACTGTTTCTGGGCTCTCCCATGCCCTTTATTTCCACAATAGACTCTTTCCCCATGTGTTTGCTAATATTTCTACCTCACTACATAAGCTGGCAGATTCCCAGAGTGTTGGTGCCTGTAACATGATGCCTTTTTGTTCCCCATACAGTTATCTGGCAGCACCTTGTCTGCAGGGTGGGCACAGAAAAGCACAGATGCACCTCACCTGGCACAAGCTGTTGTAGAGCCACGACAAAACCACCTGCCCTTTCTGTAGTAATCTGCCAAGCTGCTGCTGTTCCCTGCACCAGGAATGCAAGGTTAAATCACCACTTTGCTTCCTGTTGTGCCACTGCTTTAACTGTTTGCATCAGTTGTTGAACACGCTCACACAGTACTAATGCCTTTGCTGTGATTCACACCACACAGAGCTTTATGAGTGGTCTTCATCCCTAAATCTTCTAGTAGCCAGTAGACTTGTGGAAGTACTTGTCTCAAAAAGTGGCCCAAACAATTTCTGCAGATTTCTGGTGAGATCACAAAGAGTTAACCTAGAGCCACCTCTGTTAAGTATCTTCCCCAGCTCCTAGAACAAAGCACAGCAGCAGGAACACTAAAACAATATGAAGATGTAGGAGTGTCCATCAGTGCTCCCTTCAAACAAATAAACAGCTTTTTCTCCTGTAGAAATTTGACAAAGAAATTTGACATGTTTTCTCCAGTGCTCTTACCCGATCCCTTGAAAATGAGCAGCTTGCTGCTGAAATGCATTAGAAGGGAAATGCCAAATTAAAATACTTCTTGTACATCCTACATCCCTGTCTGTATTTCAGTACACCTGCTGAGAAATCCAATACCAGTACCATCCATCAGAAAGAACGATAACCTCTTCAGAGAATTTCAAATGATACCTGATGATGAAAAATATGCAGTTCCCAGGGTATGCCAACATCTAGCACAAAAATTAACTGTGATGGATAGTTAAAGGTCTGCTGTTTAAGAACTGTCTTTGAGTGAAACTTGCATTATAAATACATTTCTGCCTGTCATGCAGCCTTTCTATGTGTGTTACTTCACTTCTTTGCCTCAGTTTCCCAACATGGGAAAAGGTCAACTATTGCATCAGCTGATGATGTTATGTAAGCAATTACTCTAAAAACCACATTGAATGTACAGAGCTCAGATTAGCCTTGGTTAAGAGCTAACTATCATCATTATTAATTAAACCATGAGTTTTTACCCTGTAAATACTGTTTTAATGGACTTTTTATTTGTTGTTTGCTTTTAAAACTTCCTTAGAAATGAAAAGTATCAGAAAAGGAAACCTCTTTTTGCAGTGAAGATCTAATTTTGCTAATTCGCTTCCCAGAGGAAACAACTCCAGAGCTAAGACTAATAATTGTGGCTACTGTCTTCTCATTCCAAGTAACTTGGAGGCTGATGTGGTTTGTGATAGCAACTTAATACATTAAGGACTCTGATCCACACCCAAGAACCTCAAGGAGCTCCTGTCTGGATTCAAATGCTAATCTCTCAAAGGTTTCACAATTTATTTTTTAATGGTCTACTTCTGAGACATTCATCTGACACTTTGACTATTATGTTACCTGGATTAAAAAAGATGCTAATAAGAGTATTAGCCAGGTTCTTACACACAGAAAGCTTTTGCAATTACAATACCTCCTGAGTGACTCATTCAGGATCCTGGGAAAAATAGAGCATTTTTTGCTTTCCAGATCTGTTGTGTTTTTTGGTTTTCTCTCCTTTTTTTAAACCTCAAGAAGTGCTTTAAGTTCCTTGTTAAGAGATTTGAAAAATGTATAGTCCTTGTAAATTAAATACTACAAGTTCTCAGATGAGTGATCCCTAAACATTTATTATTCACACTAATAGGATTTAATTCTAACTCACTGTAAGATTTATAGAAATTAAAAGACTTCATATGCATAAGAGTGATGAAAATATAATCTAGTTCATTAAATCTTTATATGCAACTTTATATTTCAGCAGTATAGTTATCCCTGGCGCACTCCAGGCTTCAGGAATGTGCCACCTCAGGGGCCGTGCCCTGAGCCTGTGCCAGGGCAAGAACAGGACCGGGTCCTGGCAGCCTGTGTGCCCAAGGGTCTCCCACTGAGACCCACTGCACCAGGGGAGCTTTGGGGTGCTGCCATGACCTTCCTAAGGCTGTAAACACCTCCCATTTTGCTCCTCTGTCCACCTTGTCTCACAGCGAGGGACTGCAAATGAACTGGGGACTGGGACACTTTCCTTACAAAGAGAGGAAGCTGCTGAAGGAAGAATGTGGCCCTGCCACGGCAGAACTCGCTTCTGTGCCTGCCAATGGCCACAGAGGCTGTTTCTTCACACAGGGATTTGAGAGGCTGGGCTCGAGGAGGAAATTTTTGTTACTTATTATGTAGCTGCATTCCCCTCAGCTGGAGCCACACAGAACTGGCATTTCTCTACCTCATGTGCACGATTTAGGAGAGCAAATCCGTACTGCTGGCATTTAACTTACCCATGAGTTGCGAGACCACTTTTGAAATAGAAATGGGAGGCGTCCCTTCTAAATTAATTTTCTTTTTTAACTACCAAAGTCACTGCACAGAAAGCTGCAGCAACTTCAGTAACTGTCTTGGTTGCACACCAAGGATTTCACTGAGAACATGTTAGAGGGAATCAGAAAGCAGAGAAAAGGTCACAAATAAGCACCTTAGGAACAATGAAAGCTTTTCTCCATGTAGCAGTGGGAGAGTTGCTAGAAAAACTGAAAAGGTATTAATCAGAAGTGGCTATAAATCCTCTGGAGTTTTGCTCTTATAAAACTCCTCAGAGAAAGTCTTGAAGGAAATGCAGGTCAAAGCCCAAAAAAGCTCTTGATCAGAGATTGCTGGAGGAAAATCTTCCCAGATGCCATTTAATAGGCAGCAATCACCCCAGGAGTGGGAAAGCCAAGTACGCTTGAAACATGGTTGCAGTTCCTAATAGGCCTTGTCACACTTAAGGCACTGCAAGCTCCATCCAACGAACAGCTGAAGCTGGCTGGCGATTCATAAAGCCAACAGTTTAAAGTTTATTATGATGAAAGCACTTAATGACAGCCATCGCTAGGGGCCCATCATTTATAAAGCTGTGCTGAGTATTAGACATGTAGCATGACCACCAATTTTATGTCACAATTGCTACCATAAAATGACCTTTGGTGATTTTTACTGCATGTGGTGGACAGCTCTTCTTTTACATTAGTGCTCTGTGGCTTTTCTTTGCAGACTATTATGCTGTCTAAAGCTTATTTGGCACTGTCGTGAGTCTCAACCCTTGTTATTACCCCGAAGGCCTGTCTAAAGGAAAACTCTCATGTTCTATTATAGCACTCCAATAATTTACAGATCTTACCATCCTTGGTTAGCGTCATAATTTAGTGCAGATATTCCTTCATTGTTACCACATTTAATAAAATCTCTCAGTATCTACAGACTGCACTAAATTTTGTATCTGGGCCACTAAAATGCATATGCCTCTGTATTGTGGAGACATGGATAAGGGGTTTTAATTTTTTGTTGTCAGTAGAAAGGAAGGGGAAGCAATTGCTGTGAACAGTAGTTAACCTGGGAGAAATCTCCTTAAAGCCTTAGGTATAAATGCTAGACATCACACAAACACCAGACGTAATTTCAGTGCATAATGCACAAACATACATTTGCATGTGAACAATATTACTTAATTACCTTTCAAATTTTAGACTGACTTTGTATACTTAGGAAGTGTCTGAATGTACCAGCACTTTACCGTCCTGATGTAAAGCATTACCAGTAAAGTGGTCTGTCCATGCTACAACACCTTTAAATTGTATATATAATTTTATAAATGATATAAAATCTGTTTCTCCTTCATGAAAAAACACACCAGAATCGCACACTGCAATCTTGAAAGGATTTAAAATATGTGATTTCTGCTAGTACCTACTGTATTGGGTTTTATATAAAGCTTTTTTCAATAAGGTAAATTGTTACATGACAAACTCATCTTCCACCATTATCATCTGCTGTTTGTGTTTAACAACAGGAGTCCTGGTCTAACAAAACTGTTGTAATGGCTGTACAAATTACTCAGCTGAAAGCTTTTCACCAAACCAAACAGTATTAATCAGCAGTTCTTATGAAGGTGCTAATTAAAAACAATTTTCTTCCTCAGTTTGCAATACTAAGCCATCTTCATTTGCACAGTTTCCAATATACAGCTACTGTATACACTCACACTTCAGGGCCTCTATTAACTATTGAATCTCCTATTACCTATTTTATTACATTCCTGTCTCCCAAGTTTCGAAGCTTGTTGACATTTCAGAAGTCACAGCATGATATGTTTAATCATTTAAAAAGTACATTAATTGGAGTCAGAGTCAGGAAAAAATAACAGGTCTTTTAGCATGCAGGCTCTGTCAGGGCACAGCGCAGTCTGAAGGTTCAAATCCTTTCTGTGAGCATAACCCATCACCCAGGGGCAACGTTTTACAACTGAAGGGGGACGATGCCTAATGCAGACAACCATCATTTTTTTGCTTGTTTTTAATAAGCAATCTTCTACAAGTGACACTGTTTTGGTTATCTGCAGGGAAATGCATCCAAAATAAAAGATACTTTCTGTTACCAAAGGCCTACCTCTCCCTTGCTGTCGTCAGCCACAACAGCTCTTTGTTTTTGGGGGCTTGGCATCTGTTGAGTTTAACCCAGATTCGAGGGTCAAGATGTTTCTTCTCAGGCTGTGGAATGCCATCTGGACTAACGCTTCATGCATCTTCCCTCTACTTTCCACACACTTTACACACAAGAAGACAATGAAGATCCAGTGCCGCTGTTGGACAGCCATGGAAAATACCCAGCTCTTACCCAGCCACAACAATATGCTGGACTTTTTGGCAGCAAGCCAGCTGCTGACTAAGCAAGGAGTTGTAATAGGCTAGACCCTTTAAAAATAGGAAAGAAAAGTTAGGTTTGTTACATTCAGCTGTTGGAACAGAGTCCATAGGTTAGAGAGGGAGATGGATCTTGGAGAGGAGATGCAGCAGTGGGTCTCAGAAAATCTGGGGTCAGTTCTGGAGTGCATTGCCTGATTTCTAAATTGCTATAGGCAATATAAAAAGCAAATAAAAAGATAGAAAGCAAAAAAAATTGCCTCCTTCTGAGGAAACAACATGGGATGACCAGGCTGTGCAGAAAACATTCTAGACATAACCACCAGTGCACGCTGTCCTAGCACTTTCTTCCAGTTTCTCAAAACATTTCAAAAGAGTAAAAGGAATTTGCAGTTTGACATCACTGTTAAAAATCCGTGCCTTAAAAAAGAAGAAACCCACACACTGGAAAAAAAAACCACATTAAAATCCAGGCTAAACTGCATTTTATAATTTCTCCTGTGAAAAAACAAGGACTTGGTTATCCCCCTCTTGCATT
This sequence comes from Camarhynchus parvulus, assembly GCF_901933205.1. Lineage (NCBI taxonomy): Eukaryota > Metazoa > Chordata > Aves > Passeriformes > Thraupidae > Camarhynchus > Camarhynchus parvulus. The sequence continues at coordinate 25,679,961 of NC_044573.1, read as the reverse complement.
AGAGAGAGTGGGTAATAAAGCAGTGTGCTGTTTGACTTTCATGTGTTGCTGCCTTTTTCCTCTTCCCCCACCATATCAGCTGTGCCACCTGCCATATCAAGAGGAGTATCAAAAGCTCCACCCACTGCATCCTCTTTTGTTCAGGGAACAGCGAAGGAGAGTTGTAATGGAGATGTAACACTTGATAGACCGTTTGCAGCCAGGCTCAAGATATAAAGATGCTTTTTGTGGGGGGGGAAAATTTTAATCCAGCTTTCCTCCTTGTGCAAGCATATAGCCATTAAAGTCACAGGCAAAACATGAATGACTTGTCTAATAAGGATTTTGAAGCTGGGCTGGTACCTGGGATCACAAGTTCTCCTGTCTCATCTCACATTCTTAAGATATTTTTTGTTTCAAATCTAATTTATTTCCTAAATGGAAAGATTTTTCCCACTGTTCCAGAATGCTATCAGTTGGGACTAGTTTACAATTTTTAAGCAAGGTGTTGCCATATCTCACAGCAGGAAATAGAATACTTTCTTCTTGATCTTTCATATCCTGCAGATTACACAACTAACTGTCAGGTGCATGAGAGCTGTGCCCAAGGAATGGATCTCCACAAGAATACCATTCCTCTCTGCCATTTTATTCTGAGAAAGAAGACACAGCATTGCTGTAAGAATTACCAAAATATGTGAAGGAAAACTTGTATCAGCCTAACATTTCCATTCTCAAGCCAGCATAGCTCTTGCACGGTGTCATTCAACTTCAAATGCTTTGCAAACACAAAGTAATTAAGTGCAATATTCTGTTACAGAACACTGTAAATTGTATCATTAAAAATATACCAACTATCAGAGACTAGTTAAAACACATGACATAAAAGGCTCTGATATATTTTATAAGCATGATTTGACAAAGTGACTAACATTTCCTTAGCAAAGATATTTGATGTATTAATAAACACTGTTTAATTTGATGTATTAATAAACACTGTTTAATTATTAATAAACACTGTTTTAATTTTTATTAAAATTTAAGTGCTCAGAAACAATTCAAATACCTAATAATGCAAGGGACTCAGAGATGCACCTAAAAGAGAACACTCTTAGTGCCTCAGGTAAATCCTGTATCTGTGACTTTTCAACACCCATTTTAAAACAAAAAAAAATCAAAAAGAGAACGTGTTTATGTACCTCTAAAAATGTGTACATAGACCAAACCTGCAAGCACTTATGTAGATGAGTAACTTTACTGCCTGTGGAGCTCCAATATGACTTTGCAGGATGAAACCTAAATGCATCTTTGGTAAACAAGCCATCAATTACACACTTTAGGGATGGCAGCACCTGTGCAAAGCCTTCAACTCAAACGACAGACACTAAAGAAATAAAAAGCAATTATCAGCTACGAATTTGAGTAAAACTGTTTTCTTCTTAGAGCTAAAACTGCAATTTTCAGATGATGTTGTCTCTATTTTTGGCAACTAACAATCTTTATTAGATTATTGTACAGCAGACATTCAAAAATAAAATAAAAGGTTTGCAAATTTTAATATTGCACTATTTTCCACGCTGCTTTGTTGATTATGAAGATTTCCTTGTACATGCTTTTAGAGAAACAAAGGCACTGCTGTGTGGGACAAACAAAACAAAACTAATTACACTAAAGCCATCCTCACAGCAATTTCAAATTACTCCTAAATGCTTTTGATTTCTTACTGCACAAGTATTTTCCAACAAGAGTTTGAATATGAAATTCATACCAGCTATACTACTCAGTTCTAGGATAAATGGTTGGTTTGCATTGCCCCTGGTCTTTATCTAACACCGAGAATAGGCTGCTTTTTATCAAAAGAGGAATAAATTGCTGTTATTGTGATGTTAGCCCATCACTTGGCATTGCAATTCAAGTTTTTGTGCGAAAGAAATGTATGATCTAACTGCGACTTGACCTATGCCTTCTGAGATCCATCTAGGTGCTCTAATGGAGTATAAAAAGTACTGAATACAAGGACGTGCAAACTGGTAGTGAAGAAATTTATTTGGGAAGAAGAAGAAGAGCAAGAGACTTTCAGGAGCTTGTGGTTTACATGCTGGCCAATGAGTTGAATATGGAAGAATGCTTATTGTCAAATTGCAATTCTTTTAATTAATGTATTTCAGCAGGATTCTCTATACTTGCTTGCAGCTAGTACCTTCCTCTCTCAGTCATGGTCTCTGCCTCTTTTTTTTCAACATTTTAAAAGTGTTGTGGTTTAAAGACTGCTACTGAGAAGTCATTACAACAGTCTGTTAAACTGTTAAGAAATCAGATACTGTTCCTGGTTTTTTGTGGGATTTTTGTCTTTTCCAGTACAAGAAAAATCACATTAAGTATATATCAAATATATGGGCCACAATATATCACCATATAAACTAACTCAAGGGAGATAGCTTGATTACATTATAAAATCCTTTAGTTCTTACAGTGTTTCTTGGAATTTATCAAAAAAAAGCATGTGTTTTTTTGAAAGCAATTTCTAGGATAGTAGCATTTAGATTTTAGTCCTGATAATGACTCACTTTCCATTCATAGTCAGAACCTAAATGTGCTCTTCTTGTACCTAAACAGATAATAAGCACTCAGCACACTCCCCCTTCTTGACACAACACACTGAGACTAATCACACATAATTGGAGAGGAGGAGCAGAGGGGCTGGGCAGGCTATTGTGTCCAAAGGACAAATGGTCAGTTTATGAGGCTTTTGTCTGATGTATAATTTCTTATACATCTACAGAAGGAAAAGTCCTGCTGGAAAAAAACAGACATACACACATATAGAAAAGGGGCCTTCAACACTAAAGGAAATGAGGACATTTCAATAATGGATAGAAAAATCAACAGTCGAATTAAAAAAAAAAAAGGCAGCAAAATACAAGCATTCAATAGGTGCACTTTAAGAAGATCTTCAGACAACTATTTCCTTACTAATTAAGTGTCAATGCATTCACTTCTTTACAAACAATTATCTAAGCCCACAAAGTATATTATCCATATATTTTCAAATACACATCAAAATAGCATTTAAAGAGATCAACAAAGTACATGCAAGTTTAAAGGCACAAAAGAGAAGGAAGCCAGCTCTACACCTTTGTTAATGCATATATGTGAAGTCCAATCAGTTTAAGGCTGGAATATAATTGGAAAAATACCTTCTAAAATAATACCAAAAAAAAAAGATGTCTCAATGTTTATACTCTGCAAAACAAGCCACAATATCTTTCACAGCATTTAGATTAGAAATATTTCCCCAATGATGATTCAGGGACATAAATGGGGGAAAATGAACATTCCACATTGCCTGACCATCCATATACATAGATTAATTTTCAGCAGTCCATCTTAAAAAAAAAAGGTGCAATCTTCTATCTCTGTTTGGTTAAAATGAGAAGAAAAGGGTAATGGAGATTTTCCTCATATGTATCTTTTTCTTCATTTTTCAACTGCAAATAAAAAATGGATAAAGTGAGCAAACTGTATGAAAGCATTTTTAAATTACTGATAGTACTTGTCTAAGTAAATTTCCTGGTATAAATGATACTACTAAAGATTAAACATTTAATAACTACAAAATTATCTTCAGGTCAAATACTACTGCAGGTATAGAACTGTAGGTCAAGTATTATCTGGAGTTGGTCAGAGTTTGTAGACAAACTAATTTATATAATAAATACTTGAACACTACTTATAAAAAATGTGAGGCCCCATATTGCTGTACTAAATAAATTATATTCAAGGGAGATTTAAGGCCTGCATTAAATCCACTCTGCTTCACTTCAAAACTTCAGAACAAAGGCTAAAAGTTTATCCCTAATCAGTTTAACTGTTGCTGTATATTTGGTATTTAAGATCAACAACTCTTTCAGACACCTGAAATACCATAATCTTACCTGAAGGCTTACGTAAGTGCAAGGCTATAATGCAGTTATTGATGGGCTTATATATTAATTCTGTTTAATTTTGAAAATTCTTTTTGTAAGAGAGAATTATAACCTGATAATTAGAGTGGTACAATTCCAACTGCTAGGGACAGACAACATTATGTGTGCTCTTCTGATCAACACTAAAGTATTACAAATTTCTAAAAAAAAAAAAAAGCATTTTACTTTCTTAGGTATTCTGGTTAGAAGGATTTTAAAATCCATATGCATATTTAACTGAAGTATGTGGAAACTACTCATACATATTATATTTTGCAATCACTTCACATAAAAATATTTGCGTACATTTAATACAAGCCTAAGAAATAAATGCAGATACAGAAAAGTGCCCTTAGCTATGCCTGACACAGATGGCACCTCCAAATACTACATTCAAATCCAGAACTCTTTTTATGTCATATTGTTTTGCCTCTATTTTCCTTGCCATGCATTAAGGATTTTAGTTGGCCCATGTCACAACACTGCTCGTGTTATTTAAACAAAGGTCTTTTCCATATCATATTC